>NC_053441.1:62867954-63170125 GCF_007990345.1 Gossypium hirsutum | reverse complement strand
TGTCTATATTTATTAAAGCTTTATATGTATATAATTATCTTATTATATCAAGTTATTATTCATTATTATGTCTTTTATACCTTAAAAGTACTATTATTATTATTATTATTATTATTATTATTATTATTATTATACTCCTATTTATACTTACTTGTCAAAATTTTAAATATATTCGTTTTATTAATCTTATTATTGTGTAATTACTTATATATATTTTTAAACTTTATAGATTTTTTGTCATTCTATTATTAATATTATTATTTACTTATTTATTTTTTTATTTCAAACTTTGTTATATATATATACACACACATACATATATATATATTATATTTTTATAATTTAGTTATTTTATTTATTGTTTTGTTGTTTCGCTTGATGTATCAAAATTTGTTTTAAATAAATAGCATTTCGTATTTTAAGATTTGAAAAAGTCTTGCCCTAACTTACGGGGTTTTGATTTTCTCGGTAAATCTAAATACACGAATCTTTTCAAACATAATTTTTTTAAAAAAATGATCTCGGGAATTAACAAAAGATTGTGTTCTAACTTACGGGACTTGATTTTTTTTAAAGTCGAGATAGTTGAATATCTTTCAAATAAATAAATCTTTCGGCATTTATTCTCGAATCGAGAATTTAAAGATATTGTGTCCTAACTTATGGGATATAATTCTCTTTCTCGATTAACGTGAAATATGCCTTTTCCTCGAAAATTTTTAGCATTTTAACAAAGAATCGTATTTTGAATATCTTCAAAGTTTCCAATTCTCGACACTAAGACACTAATTAATTAACTAGTTACCAATTTTGGGCGTTACGAGGGTGCTAATCATTCCTCGTACATAACCGACTCTCGAACCTGTTTTTTTGAATTTCGTGAACTAAAATTGTTGTTTTAATAAAATCAAATCGTTTATTAAAAATAACTATTTTACAAGTTGTAAAATCAAATCGTTTATTAAAAACAACCATTTTACAAGGCGACCCAATCACACCTCATCAAAAAAGATTGGTGGCGACTCCCATATTCATTTTTGTTTTCAAAATCCAAGTCGACCCATTTTTACAAGAAAATGGTTTCCACAATAAACATTTATATAATATATTATCAAATTTTTATTAATAATGATTTAACTATATAAGATATTATAATATTCAATAACAAAAGGCAGCTTTATATATTTTACTTCAATAAAAACTTCAATATCGTTAACGGCAATTAAAATAAATAAATATAAAAATATAAAAAATGGAATTTTACATTAACAAAGACATTGACTTTAATGGTAATAAAAATAATGATTATTTTATTATAATAAAGAAAAGAATGATGAACAATACTTCGTTTTAGGAAATTAAATAAAAAAAGGAGGGTCTTTATTTGAAAGTTAAACCAAAGACTTCCCATTCTTCTTCCTCATCCAATGTATTTTTTGCTTCCAAGTTCTCAAACCTGTGTTTCTCATCATTTCCACTCTTTGTTTTTGGCTTTCTAATTCTCGAATCTGTGTTTCTCATCATTTCCTTTTTTGCTTCCATATTCTCAAATCTGTGTCTGTGGTCATTTCCTTTTTTGCTTCCATATTCTGAAATCTGTATGTGATCATCACCAAAATAAAAAAATAAAAAAATCTGTGTGTATGATAATTTCCACTATTTGTTTTTCAGTTTTCACATTTTCTTGTATTGTCTCAATTAAGGGGGAAAAAAATTCCTGCAAACTGTCTTTTATTTTTGAAAACCAAACTTTCTGCATACCTTGATTTCCACTTGGCAAAAGAAACAGCGCAGAGGATAGTTCAGTGAAGGTAAGTTTTGAGGAACTGCTCCTCATTGCTATATCTTTTCATTTTAAGTCACTTGTGATTTTATTATTCGTAAAGAAAGGTTTCATACAAGTTCCGTCTTAATTAAAGAGATTATATATTCATTTTAAAGATTGAACAAACTAGAGCCTTGGAACTAGGGTGACTATTTGATTAAGTCAAGTAAAATTAAATAAAAAAATTTTAAGTTATTTGAGTTGATAAATCCTATTTTAGCAATCAAACTCAATTTGAATTTTCTTTTAATCAAATCAAATCGAGTAAAAAATTTCGAGTCAGGTTGAGTTAAGTTAACGAATCCTATTATTTATATTCAATGTTGCATTTACATGGACCAATTGTTTAACTAGTAGACGAGGTACAATATTATTTAACTACATAAACAATATAATGGTTTTGCCTCTTAACTTAATGAGTAAACATTTATCAAAATGACATAATTTTGCCTTTTAACTACATAATTTTGTCTTTTAACTTAATGGTTTTGATTTTTAACTTTAGAAAGGTACACATTTTTCAAAACGATATAATTTTACCTTTTCCAATTCGAATTTTCGGATAACTCGAATTGTGTAATTCATATTCAAGTCAATTCGAGTTTATCCGAATAACTTAATTAACTCAAATAACTCGAACTAGTTAATTCTTTTTAGGATTTCTTTATGAGAAATTGTTTTTGAAAGAAAATGATGGTAATAGCTCCGATTTAGAATGAATATAATGGGAAGAGTAATTACATGTATGGTTATATTATTTGCATTACATTATTTATTTATTTATTTGTGATATGAAGGTTAAAACATGCTCTCAATTTTTTTTTTCTATTACAGCTACTTATTTCTCTCAAGCTCTATCTACTTTCTGGTATTCACAGACAGAAAGAGAGGTAATTTCTACCTTCTTCAATAATAACATCTTTGCTTTACATCAATATTTACAGCTTAATCTTATTTCGTAGCTTCCACTCCATTTTTTTACTACAAATACTGATTTTATTTGTCACAATTGCTTTTATTTCTCTTTATGTTAATCTTCTTACGAATAACCAATGTTTTTGTTCAACCTCATCAGACTATCAACAAAAATGGCCGAATATGTTGCCCCTGCTGTTGTCAAAATTGTGGCAGACCAGGCAAAGGAATACGCATCACCCTATTTCGGTTACTTTTTCTCTTATGAAAAGATTGTTGAAGATTTCACGAATCAACGAGAAGCACTTAAATCGAGGAAACAGAGGGTGGACACTCAAGTCGATGAGGCTAAAAGGCAGACTGAGATCATCTATGATGACGTTGACAACTGGCTTACAAGCGCTGAGGAAGAACTGAAAGAAACCCAGAACTTGAAAGATGAAATAGATCGCGTCAAGTGTTTCAAATGGTGTCCTAAATGGGGCTGGCGATATTCCTTAAGTAAGAAACTGGCAGAGAAGATTCCTATGATCTCTAAACTTTTAGAGACTTCTAACTTTGCACAGGTGGGCTATCGTCGTCCTCTTCAAGGAATAGAGTTCATCACATCCACTGGTTTCATGGACTCTGAATCTTCAAAATCAGCTTTCAACCAGATCATGGAGGCTATAAATGCTAAGGGTGTCAACATGATCGGACTGCACGGAATGCCAAGAGTTGGTAAAACAACTTTAGCCAAAGAAGTTGGGAAGTATGCTCGAGAACAAAAGTTCTTTGATAAAGTTGTGATGTTTACTATGTCCCAAAATCCAGACATCAACAAAATTCAAGGTAAAGTTGCAGATATTTTTGGTTTAAAATTTGAAACAAGTAGCCAAGAAGGAAAAGCAGAAGAGCTATTCAGGAGTATGCAACGCGTGAACAAAATTCTCGTAATTGTCGACGACCTCTGGGAAGAATTCAAAATGGAGAGTATCGGAATTCCATTCGGTGATGAACACGAGGGTTGTAAAATTCTTCTGATTACACGTCGTCAACAAGTCTGCACTAAAATGAACTGTAAGGAAATTCAACTTGGCATCTTATCCGAAGACGAAGCATGGGTTTTATTTCGAGATAAAGCTCGTTTAGAAGATGATTGTTCCACCTTGAATGATGTAGCCAAAGAGGTTGCTGCTCAATGTAAGGGATTGCCTCTTGCAATTGTTGTTGTGGCCAATGCTTTAAAAGGTGAGAGTTTAAAAGGGTGGAGAGACGCAAATCAGAGATTCAAGGACTCAACGCATTTGTATGATGAAGAAGTCCTCGGTGGTGTCCTCGAGCCTCTTAAGCTTAGCTACGATTACTTGAAGAAAGGCATTAACCAAATGACGGGAAATCACATCCAAATGTGTTTCTTACTGTGTTCCCTTTTTCCTGAAGATGAAGAAATCCTTATTGAGATACTGATTATGTGCGGAATTGGAGTAGGATTGTTCCCTAATTTTTCCTCGATTGAAGATAAAAGGAAGAAAATTGTTGAAGCACTAAAAAAAGTCCAAAAATCTGGCTTGTTATTGGAAACTGATGGTGCAGATACGATTAGAATCCATGATGTGATTCGAGATTTTGCTCATTGGCTAACATCAACGGGAGAAAATAGGTTCATGGTAAAAGATACGTTGGAAAAATGGCCTGATATGGATGAAAGTTATACTGCAATCGCTTTATGGAATTGTTGTAGTATCATAAAAAAATTTCCTGATAAAGTGGAATTTTCAAAGCTCAAAACTTTGTTTTTAGAGGGTGGGAGGAAGAGGAACCGAGATTTCCTAGTGGTTTTCGGTACATTTTTTGAAGAAATGAAAGCCCTCCAAGTTTTACTTCTCCAATGTGTCAGCTTCCCACTGAAAGGATTCCCTTCCTTACCAAATCTTAAAACTTTGTGGTGTCAAGATTGCATGCTGAAAAACTTCTCATCATCACTGACAAATATGAGAAGCCTTGAGATTCTTGCGTTGATTGGCACTGAAATTGATGAGATAAGTGAAGAATTAGTGAAGTTGTCTGCACTGCAATATATACGTTTGAATTTACTAAGGTAAGAGTGCATCAGATTTAATTTTCCTTTTGTCATATTCGTTTTTTGTTTGACATCATTTATTTTCCTATTAATTATTTTAATAGGTATTTTTTTTAATTTTAGAATTCATGTTCCTTGCACGTGAAGATATCACAGTATATATTTCAAATAGTCAAGGCAATAAGTATTAAAATATTTTAAAATTTAGTTCTTAACATTTGTATTATTTATCAATTTAGTCCTTATTTGGTTTTTTAGTTAAATTTGGTTCTAAACCTTTAAAAAAAATCGAATTTGAGCAACAACATTTTTAAAAAAATGTTGAATTGTTTTTTAAACGGAAATATTAACTAAAATGTTAAGTTTTTAAACATGAAAGTCAACATGACAATACATATTTTTTGAATTTCAATTTTTTATATTTTTTGAATACTTTTATAAATTTTAAATTATTTGACTTGACATATAAGACAAATAGTATAATATCTACATGGATTACAAATGGATTGACATGTGCGCAGGGGTGAAGACAAAAAAATTGTTAGAGGGAGCCGAAATTAAATTTTAATTTTTACGATTGTAAAAATGTAATTTCACCATTTGAATAGCCTATATCTTTATAATTTTTAAATGATTAAATCAAAATTTTATCATTTTTAGGCGCATACCTAAATATTTTAATTATTCTCCAACGCACGATGAAGGAATCATTTTCCCCCCTGGCTTGGATTTAGGTCTTTCTGGTGTAGAATTTGAAGAAGAAATGAATATCCCCCCAAACATGGTATCAAGGTAAGAGTGCATCAGATTTAATTTTCTTTTTATCATATTCGTATTTTGTTTGACATCATTTATTTTCCTCTTAATTACTTTAATTGGTATTTTTAATTTTAGAATACTAGTTTTGACATCATTTTTCAATTTAGTCTTTATTCGGTTTTTAATTAAAATTGGTTATGGACATTTAAAAAAGCGCATTAACATTTTAAAAAATGTTGAATTATTTTTTAACGAAAATACTAACTAAAATGTTAAGTTTTTAAACATGAACACCCGCATTCCAATCCATACTTACTTCATGCTATATTTTATTAATTTTATGATTTTTTATATTTTTTGAATTTCAATTTTTTATTTTTTTGAATATTTTTATAAATTTAAAATTATTCATATAAGACAAATAATGTAATGTGTGAACTATATGTGGATAGATATGTGGGTTGCCAAGGAAAATAAAAAATTTTATTAGCTATAATTAAGTGTTATATATATTAAAGTAAATATAAAAATATATATAATATTAAATAAAAATTAATTAAGGAAGTTTAATACAATAAAGACTTTAAATTTTAATAAAATATCAAGATAAATACTTATTTTTTTTTACTATTAGATATGTTATATATATATTATGGATAATGTGTTATACATGTGTCAATCCACGTATATTAACATCAGCAAAATTTTAAAACATTAACTTTCTATTCATTTTGAGATGATGATTTGACAAAAAAAAACCTATATTTAAGGGTTATAAAAGGTGAAAATTTAAATAGATGGGTAAAATGACTTTCTTATAAAATTTGAGAGTGAAAAAAAATATTATTAAAAAACAAAAAATTTACTTATGTTTTAGACCCAGAAATTTTGAGATAAATTGTTAAAAAGAAGAAAAAAAGTTAACCTCCTGAAAATTTCTTTGAAAGTGATAAAAAAATTTAGAGATTTTTTTATTTAATTTTAATAGCGTCCTTTTATTACTTATCTTGATTTATTTCAAGTTTCTGACTTTTTTACATATTTCTTTTTTTATGAATTACTTTAAGGAATTACAATTTTTTTTACCTCATCGAATGTGGATTGTCAATTAATGCTACTTTGTTTATGAATATAATAGGTTGACTTCACTACAAGAGTTACATGTCACAACCAAAAATAATCTCAACTTATTGGAGTTGAAGTCATTGTCTTGTTTAACTGCACTATCACTGACACTTTCTACTTATCAAATTCCTCTAGAAGATTTTGTGCTCCCTAAACTACAAAGGTACGCTATAGAAGTTGGAGAATGTTATGGTATCATTCGGAAGGCGTTTATTAGAACATTGTATATTCAAGATTTCTCATCTTCATTCAGTGCATTTAACAATTTATTTTGCAATGTGGAAGAGTTGAATTTGAGGAATGTTGGTGGACAAAAGAATATTGTGCCAAGCATAGATGAAATGGGATTAAATGACTTGACTTCTCTGCTGCTAAAATCTTGCAATGATATGGAATTCTTGATTGATACAAAAAATGATCAAGGGTCAACTGTTGCATTCTCTAATTTGGCGGAATTAAATATAGAAAGCATGGCTTCTTTGAAAGGGTTGTGCTATGGTCTTTCTCCGACTAGGTTCTTGCAAAACCTTAAGGAAGTGATCATTAATGGTTGTGAGGAGTTACAAGTGATATTTCAAATAGATAAACCATTAATGCTCTCAAATTTAACAGAATTGAGCCTACATTCATTGCCGAAATTGAAGAGGATATGGGAAGTAAAGCCATCCCATCGTGCAATTGCAAGCCTCCAAAGTCTAAAGGTTGTGAGAATTGAATATTGTGATAATCTGAAAACAATCTTCTCACCTTGCCTAGCTTTAAGTATGTTGCATCTACAAGAACTTTATATAAGGTACTGCGATCGACTAGAGCAAGTCATTGGTTTTGGCCAAGAAGACGAGATTATTGAGGTGGGGATACCTGTTCTCTCCAATTTTTTTAATCTTCTTAATTGTTTTAGTTTTATGATAGCATTCTTTTAAAGATGAAAACCAAAAACCAATTTGAAGTGAATTGCTTGGTTTGGTATTTATTTTTATATTATTTATGTGTATCGGGTTTGTTGGAAGCGTAGTGGCCACTAAAGAAAGTAACTTTTATACTCAAAACAAATACACCAATGCAAAATACGAGTATATCAATTACTGCCTACAACTAGTTATACACACCATTCACTCTTTGCTTATTTCCACTTTCATGCACACAAAGTCACACACCTTTTTCTTCTCATCCACACGCTCCCTTATACATATCACAAATATATTAAACCTTTTTATAGGCTTATAAACTGCATCAGGAATTGTTCTCTCCTTTTTATTTAGATTTTATTTCTTTGTAGAAAAGCCTTCAATTAATTCCAAGCCACCTTTCTTCTATCCTTGGATTACTAACTTACAAGGCCGGTTTGATATTATTGAAAAATATGAAACTAGCATTTTGGTGTTAGAGCGAGTGCCTACTCCCTAGAGCACCAAATCAATATAGAGATAATCTCCATATTTATTATATTGTAGACATGAATACTTGAATTCAATTTCAAATAATTTCATTCTCCATTTTTAATTATAAAAAAATAAATTCAATTTTATTTATTTCGATTGTGTCGTTTTATAAACAACTGTAAACCCCCTAGTTTTTTTGAGTTAGCTTGTTGCTTTTTTGGGTAGACACCCTGTGCAACTAACCATTGGTATGCTAAAAGAAACTAAGCAGCATATACATGTTTTGTATTTTATCTTTTAATTAATAATCTATTTTTATATTGATATGCTCAATTTTTTTATAATAAAATAAATAACTTGCTAAGATGTGTGTTTGAAACATGTAGAATGACTCTCCTCTTTGTTGTTGGCCGAAATTGAGGATTCTTAGCATAGAATCTTGCCCAAATTTGAAATATGTTTGTGCAAACACTTGGACTCAAGGGCTTCAATCCTTGGAATCTGTTTACATAATAGATTTCTTTTTATAATAAATACATCTCTTTATAATTGGTACATTCAAAGATCAATTGATTTCTTTTTCATATGTTTTGGTAAAGAAATTCTTTAAAACTTAAATTATGTTTAATAAATCATTTATTTAAACAAATATATTTTGTATAATAACTAAATATGTGGTTCATTCATGTAGAATCATTGCTGGACAAAACTGAAAACTCTCTGGGTAGTGGATTGCCAACTATTGAAATATGTGTTTGCAAACACTTTATCTCACAGATTTCCATTGTTGGAATCTCTTTACCTAAAGAACTGCCCTCAACTACTACAAGTCTTCAGTTCGAGAGAAGGAAGGGATGTGATTGGTGATCACATTCTACTTAATGTGCCCTTTTTGAAAAATTTAGAAGTGTCAAATTGTCCCCAAATCTCATGCTTCATTGTACAAGCTCAGCTCATAGAGGTATTTAGATTTTTGGCATTTTATATATGGATTTTGGCACTATAGCAAATCAGTAAATCGATATGTTGCTTAGTTCATGTGATAATTCATTCCTCTTTTATACCTAGTTTGTAAATGAATTCCACTGTTCACTCTTTAAATAAAAATGTATCAAGCAATGGCCTTTAGTGTTTAATTAATTTGGTAGATATTTTAGGGGTTTAGATTTAAAAAATATATCCTTTAAAAAAATCAAAGATATATGTAGCATTGAGATTAGAGAAGTAGTATTTTCTATTACTTGGAATATGTAAAATTATGAAGACTTATGGGTAACATTTACTCTAGTGTGTTTTTATGAAATTTATTAGGATTTCTGTGTATGCAGAAATTGGTTCTTCGTAACGTGGGAAATAGCCGCCAATTATGCAACACTGATGTTCCTATATTGAATGAAGGTTGTATAGTAGTTGGGAATCATGAAGAAGTATTTCAAGTTCAAGGCCGGTACTCGTTCTCAAGTATAGAAAAATTGGTGTATAGAAAAATTGGTATTGATGAATTTATTAGAACTGCGGGTTATATGGAACGATTTTGCTCAAGTTGTAACCCTTGAGAACCTTACAACTCTAACACTGAGAGATTGCAAGAAGCTAGGATATATATTTTCACCTATGATGGCTCGCAGTTTATCACATTTGGTGGATCTTTTCATCCTGGGGTGTGAGGAAATAAAACGACTCATTTTAGCCAAGGATCAAGTTTCTTCATCATCATCAAATGGTGATACTAGCTTCCAACCTATGAGCTTTCCAAATTTGACTCGGATCGTTGTTACAGATTGTAAAAATTTGAGCAGTCTCTTTCCTTTTGGATTTGTTCCTGTTCTTCCAAAGCTTGAAAGGCTCATAGTTGAAAGGAATTCTAAATTGGAACAAGTATTCGAATTAGAAGAAAAAGTGGAAGTGGTAGCTGAAGAGGAGATGAAATTTGATAAATTAAAAAGGTTATCACTTGAAGAACTACCTGGCCTCATTCACTTTTGTCCCAAAGGATATCATTCTGTATTCCCAGCAATGATAGAGTTGAAAGTAAGAGATTGCCCTAAGTTGACTACTGGTTTCTTCATTGATTCACAGGAATTTGTACATTGCAAAACAAAGGTATATATCCTATAACCCTTTAATCCTACTTTATTCTATGTAATTATGACAATTACAATTGAAGGCATAACATGCAAAATTTTTAATTAAATTCCTTGAGTGTATATGTGTTTCTTATTTTTTTCCTTGATGACATGAGATTAAAGTTTCAGTTATAAATTTTTCTTCAATTGTTTTCTAAGGTACCTCAGTTGGTTGAGCAAGATGCGGTTGAGGAGTCTACCACTGTTCGAAATGCAATTTTCAACGAGAATATAGATTGGAGCCGAGGTGGGGGTAAGAGTCAACTACCACGCATTACATGAAAGAATGGATGATTTTAGGGTAGCTTTCAAAGCCATGCTACATCAGTAGGTGGAGCAATGTTGCTCGGTTGTTTTTAGTGTGATAGAACATAACTTTTAGCGGCGTTTTTCCCACAAATGCCGCTAAAGAACATAACCTTTAAAAAAGTTATTTTAATTAAATAATATTTATTTATATGATAAAATATTTTATTTTATTTTATTTTTAGAATTTAAACTTTAAACTATATACTAAATAAAAAATATTAATTAAATTAAATTTTCTATTAAAATTTTAACTTTAAAACTAAATATAAAAATTAATGAATTTAAATTTAGAATTTAAATATTATGTTTTTAATTCAAGTTCAACTTTTGGCACACCTTACAAACATGAGCTCTAAACAGGGAGAAAGATTGCATCTCGAGCAACAAAAAATCAAAACAATACAAAGGTAATATCTTCAATAATTTTATCAATATCGATACGGTACAATAAACCTGCTCACAAGTTACAATCATTGTTATTCCCAACTCATAATATTTGTAATAGGACAATTTTGGCCTGGGCCAGATTACAATAATAAACAAAACAAAAAATGAAAATAAAAAGTCCAAAAAGATTAATAGTCCAGTACAAAAAAAGGCCCACTACCCAATTACAAGGCCAAAACAAATAAACCGTAGCCCACTCTTAATATTTTAGAAAAAGAAAACCCTAGGATAGCCTAAGAGCTTCAGCCGCCACTCCTAGCAACCATCTCTAGGCCTATTAGAAAAAGAATGTGAATATTATATAATTGTCATAGCATCCCATGCATATATTGGAAGCATATCATTTAGATTAGGTATGAATGCCACTAGGACTATTGTATGATTGTAATACCCAATTTGCCCGACCCTTACAAAAATTAAAAATTAAAAATAAAATTAAAGGTCCAAAAGTCCAAAAAAATATAGAAACATTGGCCGAATAAAATCAAACCCTAGCCTAGCCCAAAACCCAACTCAGCCCAAGACTCCCCCCAAACACCGAAAACCCTAGCAGCAACCATAGCCTCCTGCGCCGCTGCCACACGCCTCTCCCCATGTACATGCCACGTCCGCGCCTATGTACATGCCACGTTCCCCGCCGTACGTCGTACCTACAAATAGAGCAAGCAACGCAGCAAAAAACAACAAAAGAAGATTGTTTTTTTATGGGGATTTCAGTTTTTATTTTCATTTTTTTATTTTTCGGCCTATAAAATGAAATGCTAAACTTTTGTAAAGACTTACACATTCAATATACGCATTCAGAATACAAAAACTAAAAAAAAAGGTGATTTTCTAGTTTTTTTTCCATTCTTCGCTGGTTACCCGATTCACTTTTCTTTCTTTCTTTTTCTATTTTCATGCTCATTAGTGATTAGTTGAAAAGAGAAATAGGAAAAAGAAAGGGAAGGAAACGTGTCTGGTAGTGCCATCCTGGCTCTCTTCGGAGTCACCGGAGCAGGGGCTGGGATCAATGACTGCTCGAGTTCCTTCAACATCCAGAACGGTGCAGAGAACCTTGGTTCTCTTTAGGTTTTCAAGGTTAATAGATTTTTAGGTTTTTTACTTTATTCAAGAAGCTGGAACGTCGTAGTTTAAAGTCAGTGCAATGACTTTGAAACAGCGTCGTTTCGGCGACCAGATCCAAGCGGTGACCCGACCTGAGAAGGATCCGCGCACTATGGGTCGTTTGGTTTATTTATTTAGCAAGTCCCTCCGTGTTTAATGAAATTATGACTTGGTTTCTGTTTTTTGATTTGTAATTTATACCTCGAATTTAATTATGTATTCATTTAGATCCGAATTTAAACGGTGTTGTTTCTGTGATTGACTTGGATTGTTATGATGCTTGTGTTTAATTGTGGATTTAATCCTTCAATTTTGAAACTGGTTTCAATTTAATAATAACTTATTTTTCTTTAAATTCAGCGTTCTATTTATAATTAATTCTATTTTTACATACCATAATATTTAATATTCTTTATAATATTTATTTTGATAGTGTTTTAAATTATTGTTATATTATTTTTAAAATACGATAAAGTTATTATTTTATGTTGTATTTTGTATTTTTTTTAAATTTATTATATATTTGATTTTGCCTCCAAATTCTTTTTAAATAAATCAATTCTTATTTATTTATTATTAGTATTTTAAAATTTGCTTAAGGTTATTTTAAAAAAAACTAATTATTATAATAATTTTTAAGGTAAGATACATTATTTAAAAAATTATCACCCATATGATTTGAATCTATTAAACATTATTTTAAATTCTTTTTTATATACTTTTATTTTTAATTTAATACATTATTATGTATGATATTATTCTTAATATATATATAAAATAATAATAATATCTTTAAATATGTTAATTCGTATGTTGCAATAATGTTTTCAATTCAACATTTTGTTTTTCAAATAATAGTATATAATTATTATATGTATAATTTATATGAAATTATTTTAGTATGATTTATAATTTATAATTTATAGAATTTTATGTCTTATGTTCTTAAAAATTATCCATTTCAATTATTTTAATTGGTTTACTTGTGGTTAAATATTTTTTGATTTTCATATTAATTATTATCATTTTTTATTTGTAATTAAAATATTTTTAGGAGATTGATCATTAGTTTATTAGGTTATTAACGTTGATACATTATATGCTTGGTTGCCCCATGTTGTAAATTTAGTTTGATATTTAGCTTTATATTTGGTTATTCAATTATATTGTTTGTAAGAATTGCATTTCATTAAAACATTATAATCGTTTTATTTTAAATTTACTAAAAAAGCTTGGTGTTCGTAAGTTCTTGAGAGAATTGTGCCCTAACTTACTGGGCTTCAATTCTTCTCAATGAATTTAGATCATCAAGTGTTCATTTTGTAAAATCATATGATTGAAATAATAAAATTCTTTAGATTACAAAATGTTGGATCCTAAATCACTGGATACGACGCTTTGTTGTCTCATTTTAAAACAAAGGCAATATTTGAGGTTTAAGCTCTTCGAGAAATCGAACCCTAACTTACTGAATTCTGAATTCTCGATTATTTTAAACAATCAAGTAACCTTCTTTAAACTCGTGATTTTCATAAAAAAGGAGAGCATATTTAATTTCAAAGATTGAATTGGAGCACCCTAACTCACTGGGTGTGAAAACTTATTTCTTCGAAATAAGTATGTTTTATCATTCAATTTGGTTTATTCAAATTCTCTCACCAAGGATCGTATTTTAAAATCTTTTGAACATTTCGACACTAAGACATTAAGCAATCAATTTGGTTGGGCGTTACGAGGGTGCTAACCCTTCCTCGTACGTAATCGACTCCCGGACCTATTTTCTTAAAATTTCGTAGATCAAAAATCATTTATAAGGTGAACTGATCACACCTTCAATAAAGATCGGTGGCGACTCCATTTTAAAAGGTCGATCCCTATTTTCAAATTTTTAAAAATGGTTTCAACAGCTTGGCAACTCCACTGGGGAAACCAAGAGAGTCAAGCTGTAAAATTGATTGTTTTCTGTCTTATTATCGAAAATTGAAAATTGATTTTAAAAATAATTACGATCCGCTCTTTGCATGTGTTTGTATGATTATTGTCAATTGCATTTTTATAACTTGGCATCATATTGCATAAAGACTATTTAGTCTTGCCCTTTTTAGGTGGGAGTGAGAAACTACTCCTTCGTGATGTTTTCACCTCCGTGCAGGATAGTAGATCACTTCCGGGATACATCTGTACCTATGTCTTTGTGAGATTTTTATCTCCGTGCAGCCATAGAGAAATGTATTCCCCTAAACCGAACTCAATCTGTATAAGCTTATAATGGGTGAAGATGGGTGAAGATCGAGGAATCTGCTGGTTCGGGTACTTTGACTCTAGAACCAAACCCCATATAGCTGACTTAGGAGCCCAGCCTAGTTAGAATTAGTCTAACCTCTAGTGATCGCCCGGATAGGTGCTTGTTTTTGATACTTGCTTTGAATTATTGTTGTGTTATACTGACTTGTTCATGTTTTGTTGATATTTTGCATGTCATTGCATATCTCAAGGAGTGTCGATTCAAGTTCAGTTACTAAGTTAGAAAATTGTCATGGCAAACGAATTTCTTGATAAAGTGGAAGACAATGCCATTGTCCGTATATGGTCAGAGAAAGTACAATTGGAAAAGGGGGACAGTCTAGCTAAGGATTATGTGTCAGAACTATGGGACTACACTCGTATTAGTGTGACACAAAATAGCCTTCAAGAGTCAAAGGAGATATGGGATAGTTGGACTAATGAGGCCAGGCAGTTTTTTTATTCTAATTATGGAGATCTGATGTATTTATTGGACATCAAGGTGGATGAGCAATTGTTTCGGGCCCTTGCTCAATATTGTAATCCTGCATATAGCTGTTTCACTTTTGGCAAAGTAAATCTGGTGCCTACGGTGGAAGAATATACGGTTTTACTATATTGTCCAAGGCTTCAGGTAGATAAAGATATTCTAGAGCTGCGTATGTCCCGGAGTTATGGAAGAAATTGATGAACATTACTGGAATGAGCGAGCAGTGGATCACAGCCAGGATCAAGCAAAAGGGGGAGTGCAAATGTATTCCATGGAAGAATCTGCGAGACTTGATTCTAGCGCATCCAGATGGAAAAAAGAAGGTCGTTCTGTTTGCTTTGAGTATCTACGGGTTAGTGATCTTCCCTAGGGTATTGGGGCATGTTGACGAAGCAATTTCAGATCTCTTTGACCAACTGGATAAAGGGATCACACCTGTTCCTGCGATTTTGGCTGAAACATTTAGATCTTTGAACGCATGTAGACGAAGCAGTTTCAGATTTATAGGTTGTGCGCAATTGTTGCTAGCTTGGTTCCATAGCCATTTTTAGAAGGTCGACAAGATTTTGTATTAAGTTTTCTCCAAGTATTACTCCTCGTTAAAAGAGATAGTGGCTACACCAAGAAGGGGAGACATATCAGAAGAAAATTGGGTAGCGATTCTTTAAAATCTTCAAGAGGAGGATATAGAGTGGAGAGCACCCTGGTTGATTCCTGATAGAATTCTCTACCATTGTGGGAGCTTTGATTGGGTTCTATTGCTAGGAATTTGGGGAGCCGTTGGATATGCGCCCTTACTTGTACTAAGACAATATGGTTCAAGACAGTTTGTGCCAACTACGCACGGTTTAGTTCAATGTGAGTTCTCGTATCGAGGAGATAATTATAAGAAAAAGGTGAAGGAGATTTCTCAGGCTTGGAATCAAATTTGTAGGATGAAAAGGCTAGCTGTGGGTTCGATGACAACCCCAGAGTACGGTGAGTGGCGAAACAAGAGAGTTAATGGTAACATTCCAGAGTTAAACTCAGAAGGTGTTCTACCAAAGGAAGAGTACCTACAAGTGATCCCATCAGAGTTAGAGATTATAAAACAAGATTTTGAAAGGAAGAATTTAGAGCTTGAAAAGAAGATATAGCGGTTGGAAGAGGAAAAGATGCATTTGAGACTAGATGCTGATGTTCAAAAGTTAGAAGCTGAAAAGTTAAAGAAATGGAAGAATAAAGTAGAGGAGGACCTAGATAGCTTAAAGACAGACTACAAAAAGCTACGAGTATCAATGAGAACTACTAGGCTGGGAAAGACTTCAGAGCAGTGGCGACAAGAGATTCGTGAAGAAAGAAACAAAACCGATCGGTGGGAAAGAAAGGTTCAGGAGACTCAAGTACAAAAGGAGGGTTTAGAACGGCAGATGTTAGAAACTCAGAACCATCAAGTAGAACTGAAAGCTAGAATAGTGAAGCTTGAGAGATCACTCACTCGGTATAGAGGTCGTAATTCTATGATAGAATTAAAAATGAGCCTATGCAAGATTGAAGAGATGAAGAAGAAGATAGAAGAATTGGAACATGCATTATAAGGCTGTGGGCAAAGGATTGAATTCTTGGAGGGAAATGAAGAGCAATGGAAGGAACAAATTTATCATTCTCAGAATCAAATTTAGAATAGGGATTACATTATGGGAAAGGCCGTGGCTCAGATCCGGGAGGTAGCTGATCATTTGCAAACAATAGCCATTCAGGCTGACGTTTTAAGTGTGAAGTATGAACTGGAATCGAATCAGGGTCGGAAGTTAGCTTCATTGTTGAAAGAAGTTAAAGCTCTGAGCATTAGGGCAAAGGCATATCAGTAATTCATTTTATGTAAAGAATTTTGTTTATTAATAAAATTTTCTAAGAGAAATTTAATCAGAATCGATGCTCTTTTTGTATTCATTTTATGCATCAACATTACAAGACATCATATACATTCAAGATTATTAAAAAGGGTTTTAATTAGTTAAAATTATGCTTCAATTAATCTGGAAACCGACAAAAACTCATCAAACAAACACCATTATGGTACCCGTGCTAAGTCAAAAATTATGGACCAAAGGTTGGAGAAGCTAGAGCGACTTCAAAAGGAAATGCAAGATCAGTTGCAGATGCAAATGAAAGAACAAATGGAAAAGATTCAGCATGACATGACATAGAAGATGCAGAACTCTCAAAATGACCTGATGACTAAATTGACGCAATTATTGACCAAAGGAGTAGATAAGGGGAAAGGCCCTGTGATTTTTAATGAAGAAGAAAACAATGACAAACCACTTTATCTTCCAGGTTTTACGCCTCCGCACGCGCAAGTTCAGACTGAGCTGCATCCGCGAAGACCTTCTGTTTCGATTAGGCCTCAGCAGTTTCAAGATGGTGCTTCAATGCCGATGAACTTTCAGGCCGGGTCAGGTTCTAATCCCGTTGATAACCTGAATAATAATGCTGTCCCAAATTTTGACGAGGTAGCTGAGAAGGACAAGGCGAAGGAAGAATTTGCAAAGTAGTTTGAGGAGAAAAGGAAATGGATCGAGGAGAAATTTAAAGCAATGGAAAGCATTAAAAGCTACATGGAATAGATGCAAAAGATTTGAGTTTGGTCTCGGACTTGGTGCTTCCTTACAAATTTAAGATGTCGAAATTCGAGAAGTATAGTGGGACCAGTTGCCCCGAAGCCCATATCACTATGTTTTGTAAGAGAATGACGGGTTATATTAATAATGATCAATTATTAATACATTGCTTTCAGGAAAGTCTTACAGGAGCGGCGTCAAAATGGTACAATCAGCTAAGCCGAACCAAAATTGCTACTTGGAGAGATTTGACGCAAGCTTTCATAAGACAGTACAGTCATGTCTCAGAAATGATGCCTGACAAAATAACTTTGCAGAATCTGGAGAAAAAATTGAACAAAAGTTTTAGACAGTATGCGTAGAGATTGAGGGAGGTGGCGGTTTAGGTGCAGCCACTGCTTTTGGAAAAAGAAATGACAATGCTTTTTATTAATACATTGAAAGCCCCGTTCATCACTCATATGTTGGGGAGTGCTTCAAAGAATTTCTCGGATATAATAATGAACGGTGAAATGATTGAGCATGCTATTAAAAGTTTAAGGATAGATGAAGGGGAGAATAATAGAAGGGCCACCCCGAGGAAAAGAGAAAGTGAAGTGAATAACATGAATGCCTACAGTAAGTCAATTATAGTAAATCAACTAAGGAAAGTGGTTGTTAATCAACAAGGATCATCTAGACAAGAGTCAGGAGCTAGGCAAAACATTGAGAAGCCCCAGTTCACGCCAATCCCGATGTCATACAAGGAGCTGTATTAGAATTTATTCAATGCACATGTTATTTCTCCTTATTACTTAGACCCTTTACAACCCCCATTTCCTAAATGGTATGATGCGAATGCACAATGTGATTATCATGCGGAAATTACAAGGCATTCGATAGAGAATTGCACAGCTTTCAAGAAGGTGGTTGAAAGACTCATCAACAAGGGTGTTGTCAAATTTGACGACTCACCTAACGCAGAAAACCCGTTACCTAATCACACTGATAATGGGGTGAATATGATGAGGAAGTATGGGAGAAGAAGTCAAGAATGACATTACGGAAGTAAAAACTCCGTTGAAATGGGTTTGGAGAGAAATGGCGAAGAGAGGGTTGGTTATTTCAAATTTTGAAAGGTATGAGACTGAAAACTATTGTGAATTTCACCGTGAAGTAGGACATGAGATTCAAGAATGTGAGGGACTTAGGGCTCTGGTCCAAAACATGATGGATAACAAAGAGATAAGGTTTTATGAAGAAGTGGAAGGTAAAAGAAATATATGCACATCAGAGTCGACGACGAAGATACCGAAAAGGAATCATCTTGTAGTCATTATCTCACACCCTGAGAGCAATGAGGCTAGGGTTCAGATAACACCAAAAATTGTAATCTAGAAACCATCAAATTTCTCATATAAGGATAGAAAAATGGTGCCGTGGAATTATGGGTGTAATGTGACAATCTGGGAAAAGAAGTTGAGAGAAATCAGGAAATGGGTTCTTATACGCGCAATGGAAAGCGGTATGATGCTCAAACAGAATTGCCAAGAGAAAAGAATTTGATGGCGGAACAGAGAAAAGGGAAAGCAGTGGAAGTTGAGCCGTTGGTTAATGAACCAATAAAAGAAGAAGAAGTAAAGGAGTTTTTAAAGTTTTTGAAACACAGCGAATACAGTGTTGTGGAACAACTGCACAAACAGCCAGCCTGCATATCTGTATTAGCTTTGCTCCTAAGCTCAGAAGTACATCGAAGTGCACTGATTAAGGTACTAAACGAAACATATGTGGCCGATGACATCTCAGTCAATAAACTGGATCGATTTGTCAACAATATAAGTGCTGACAATTTTATCTTCTTCAATGATGATGAAATACCGTCTGGTGGTTGAGGTTCTACTAAAGCTCTGCACATTACTACCCGATGCAATAGGTATACATTGTCGGGGGCCTTGGTGAATAATGGATCTGCATTGAACGTATTACCTTTATTCACTCTTAATCGATTACCAGTGGACAGTTCACACATAAAAGTATGCTAGAGCATAGTAAGGGCATTTAATGGAACAGAAAGGAGGGTTATTGGGAGAATTGAAGTACCGTTAATGATTGGCCCAACTACTTATGAGGTAGACTTCCTGGTAATGGATATTAAGCCTTCCTACAACTGTTTGTTGGGGAGACCATGGATACACTCAGCCGGGGCAGTACCTTCATCACTACATCAGAAGGTGAAGTTAGTGTCAGAGGGTCGGTTGATAACAATAAATGTGGAGGAAGATATCATCGCAACAGTAACTGGTGATGCACCTTATGTGGAAATTAATGATGAGGCATTAGAATGTTCTTTTCAGTCATTAGAGTTTGTGAACGTGATGTTTATTGCTGAAAGAAGCAGAATTTTAGTACCGAAAATATCCAAGACCATAGAGATGGGGCTGCAATTGATGATAGGAAAAGGAGCCTTACCAGGGAAAGGATTGCGAAAATATCTTCAAGGAAGGATTGAAGCACCGATGCTGAAAGAAAAGTTTGATAGTTTTGGCTTAGGATACAAGCCAGACATAAAGCAGAACAGAAAAGAAGCAGAGAAAAGGTAGGAAAAAAGGAAAGTACGTTTGAGCGGGGATGAAATCAGATGGGAGCCTTTGACCTTTCCCCACATATCTACAACCTTTGTGTCGGGTAGGTTTGTTTATCCTGAGCAAGGAGTGTCTAGAAGGAAAGGTATTGAAGAAATGTTAGAACATATTCATATCAATGCCATAAAAACAACTGAAAAAGGGCCTTGTTGGAGATCTACCCTTACGAACCTGGGAGCAAGCTAAACAATTGGACTGCGGAAGAAATCCCTGTAGTCTTTAGGGCTTATTTAGAGTAATACTCGGAACATTCTTGTTGTTTTTAGCCTAGAAATGATAGGAAATCCTTTGTGAAATTGGCTTGAGTCTGAATATCATTATCCTAATAAAATACATCTTTACATTCATTTCAAGCAATTATTCTTTTATTCTTTCCATACAAGCAAATATTTTCCATTTGATTGATTGTCTTCCAAATAATTTTTTCATTATATTTGTAACCTTATTGTGCAAGTAATTATTCATAAATTTATATATTCTTTGATGTATTCCCTCATAGGTCATCAGATATCAATGACATGAGTGACGCTGCTTCAAACACGGAGCCTCTTTTTGAGCAAGACATGTGTTTAGAGGGATCTCATGACTTTGAAAATGACGAAGACTGTGGTGTATCTCTGGACTTGTTGAGAATGGTGGAACAAGAGGATAAGTAGATCTTACCTCATAAGGAATCATTGGAAATAGTGAGCCTAGAGGAGGGAAAAAAGGTAAAAATTGGAACTGAAATCACCACAAAGACAAAACGAGACCTCTTTGAATTGCTTCGAGAGTTTAAAGATGTTTTCGCGTGGTCATACCAAGATATGCCCGGGCTAAGTACTAGTATTGTGGTACATCGTCTGCCTATGAAAGAAGATTGTAAACTAGTTCAGCAGAAGCTCAGGAGAATGAGACCTAATATTGTGCTAAAAATAAAAGAAGTCAAAAAGTAGTTCAATGCTAGATTCTTGCAAGAGGTCAAATATTCAGATTGGGTAGCAAACATCGTCCTTGTTCCCAAGAAGGATGGAAAGTCATGAATGTGCGTGGACTACAGGGACTTGAACAAAGCTAGTCTAAAAGACAATTTTTTGTTGCCTCATATTGATACTTTGGTAGGTAACACGGCGGACTAGTTATTATTTTCTTTCATGGATGGCTTTTCTAGATACAATGAAATAAATATGTACCCTGAAGATATGGAGAAAACTATGTTTGTTATTTTATGGGGAACATTTTGTTACAAAGTAATGCCCTTCGGATTGAAGAACACAGGGGCAACATATCAAAGGGCTATGGTGACCTTGTTTCATGACATGATGCATAAGGAGATCGAAGTCTATGTTGATGATATGATTGCAAAGTCTAGAACTGAAGAAGAACATGTTCAAGTCTTGAGAAAATTATTTTTAAGATTGAGAAAATTTCAACTCAATCTCAACCCAACAAAGTGCACATTTGGAGTCAGATCAGGGAAGTTATTAGGCTTCATAGTCAGCAGAAAGTGGATTGAGGTTGACCAAGATAAAGTTAAGGTAATACGAGATTTACCCCCACCACGTACTAAAAGGAATTCCAGGGTTTCGTAGGGAGATTGAATTATATGGCTTGGTTCATTTCACAACTAACTGAGAAATGTGATCCAGTATTTCGTCTCCTAAAAAAGTATAACCCGGGTGAATGGGATAAGAAATGTCAAAGAGCTTTTGACAAGATAAAGCAATACTTGGCTAATACTCCAGTATTATCACCGCCAAATCCAGATAGACCATTGATACTGTATTTAACGGTGTTTGCAGTTCTATAGGATGCGTATTGGGTCAGCATGATGAAACGGTAAAGAAAGAAAGAGCAATATACTATCTCAGCAAGAAATTCACTAATTGTGAAATGAGATACTCATCAATTGGAAAGTTGTGTTGTGCTTTAATCTGGGCGACTCAAAGACTAAGGCAGTACATGTTGTATCATACGACTTGGCTGATCCCAAAGCTGGATCCTTTAAAGTACATGATGGAATTAACTGCTTTAAATGGGAGAATGGCTAGATGGCAGATCCTCCTCTCTGAATTTAACATAGTATATGTAAGTCAGAAGGCCATAAAGGGAAGTGGAATAGCTGATTTCCTAGCTAGTAAAGCCTTGGAGGACTATGAGCCTTTGAGCTTCGATTTTCCAAATGAGGATTTGATGTATGTGGCAAATACTAAAGAAAATTATCAAATGGATCTCGTATGGATGTTTAATTTCGATGGAGCTTTAAATGCTATAGGTAATAGAATTGGGGCAGTCTTGGTATCCCTAAGTGGAGATCATTACCCTCTTGCTAGCAAGTTAGACTTTGATTGCACAAATAATATGGCAGAATATGAAGCATGTATTATGGCCATTCGTGCAACTATTGAACGAAACATTAAAGCGCTAAAAGTATATGGGGATTCCGCATTGGTGATATTCCAACTCAAAGGAGAATGGGAAATTAGAGACCCTAAGTTGATCAGTTATAGAAAGCTGGTGCTGGAATTAATTGATGAGTTCGACGACATCACTTTTTGTTACCTTCCACGAGAAGAAAACCAAATGGCTGATGCGTTGGCTACTTTAGCCTCGATGATTCAGGTGAATAGGTTAGAGGTGATGAAGCCTATTTAGATGAGTATCTATGAGACCCCAGCTCACTGCTACAGTATTGAAGAGGAGGAAAAAGATGATCATCCTTGGTATCAGAGTATCCTACAATATGTAAAGAATCGGGTGTACCCTAATCAAGCAACATAGAATGACAGGAGGACTCTAAGAAGGATAGCCATTGAATATGTCTTAGATGGAGAAATGTTGTACAAAAAAGGAAAGGATCAGGTGCTGCTAAGGTGTATGGATGCCAAGGAGGCTAAACAGATCCTGGAAGAAGTCCATAAATGTATTTGCGGAACTCATGCAAATGGTTTTATAATGGCCAGACAGATAATGAGATTTGGGTACTATTGGTCCACTATGGAAAGATATTGTATCGATTATGCCAAGAAGTGCCACAAATGCCAAATTTACGGGGACAAAATACACGCGCCTCCTTTATCTCTTCACATCATGACCTCTCCTTGGCCGTTTTCTATGTGGGGTATGAACGTTATTGGGCCAATATCACCCAAGGCTTCTAATGGGCATCGCTTCATCTTTGTGGTCATTGATTACTTTACCAAGTGGGTAAAAGCTACTTCATATGCAAATGTCACGAAATCAGCAGTCAGCAAACTCTTGAAAAAGGAGATCATTTGTTGATATGGAATGCCTAAGAAAATCATATCCGACAATGCGTTGAATTTGAACAATAGCACAATAACTAAAGTTTGCAGCCAATTTAAGATCAAATATCATAACTCATCGCCGTATCGCCCAAAAATGAACGGTGTAGTTGAGGCGGCCAACAAAAATATCAAGAGAATTGTGGGGAAAATGATCAAAACTTACAAAGATTGTTATGAGAAGTTACCATTCGCTCTCCTAGCTTACCGAACATCTGTTAGAACTTTTACTGGAGCAACACCGTTTTCTCTAGTTTATGGGATGAAAGCCGTTTTACCCATTAAAGTGGAAATTCCTTCTCTCGGGATATTGACTGAGCTAAAATTAGATGAAGCGGAATGAGTTCAGTCTCGATACGACCAGTTGAATTTAATTAAAGGGAAAAGGTTAAAAGCCATTCAGCATAGTCATATGTATCAAAAAAGAATGATGGGAGCCTATACCAAGAACGTTCGTCCCAGAGAATTCCATGAACGGGATCTGGTGTTGAAGAAAATTCTTCCTATACAAAGGGACTTGAGAGGAAAATGGATGCCAAATTGGGAGGGTCCTTATGTTGTAAAAAGGCCTTTTCCGGTGGAGCTTTGATTCTGAGTGAGATGGATGGTAAAAATCTGTCAAATCCTGTAAACTCAGATTCGGTCAAGAAATATTTTACTAGAAGGAAAAGGGAACCAAAGTGAAAACCCGCAAATGGCGCTTTGATTTCAAAAAATAAATAAATAAAATAAAGTAAAATAAATTAGAGAGGCCAAGGTGAAAACCCGCAAAAGGCGCCTTGAGACCAAAGGGGTTTTGAGCCGAAAACCTAAAAAGGGCAGCTCAAATATTGATCGGAATTGGGCATGAGGTGATTTAAGCTGCTCAAATTTTGATTAGATCGGGGCATATGATGATCTTGTTATACCTAAACTAACAGGAAAGGGTATGCCACATCTTGGAACATTGACAGAGGACTGCAGATCTCCTAAACACATGTCAGACTCAGAAGGGTCTTCAAAAAGTTCGTACAGAGAAATTCAAGCTGCGATAACTGGGGCACCTAGTTCTTATACTATTTATATTGAATGTGCTATCCTTGAAATACTTTTTTCTTTTTCCAAGATACACATTCTCAATCAACTTCTTTGTTAATTCTCCTTTGCTTCTTATTATTGTATTTCTTTCGAGTAATGCTCAAGAATTGACTTTATTCTTATCCATTGTTCTGACCTTTTTGCAAGAATATGACATTAGAATAGTGATTAGTGGACTAATAAAACTTTCACAATGGAAGTTTTGCATATTACTCTGAAAAAGTTTCTAAAATACAGTAACCTGAAACAAGACTATTGTTTAGAACGAACCAAGTTTAAAGGTTAGAAACCTAAGAAGGAAAATCTGAATTAAGACAATCCCTTTTGAATTTTGTTGACGGAAACATTGATTGAACAAAATGTCATCAATAATCATGAGTTAGTAAGAAGAGATCTCTTTGAAAAATCTTCATGTGTAAATATTGGATGTGGCACCAAATAATGACGCGTTTGGTATCCTTAAATTGCGATAGGAAGGGATTGAGAAAAGACTAGATCTCCTCATTTTTGAGTTGCATATTAAGAAAAAAATACAACTTTTTCTGACCTAGTGAATCAAACTTAGAGGTTTATAGTGGGGGCAATCTAATTAATTGCTTCATTGAAGGCATTAGCCAAGAAGGAAGGTGTTAAAGCATGGCCATGACAAAGCCTTAGTAAACTTCGAATAGTAATAACTTAAGTGATAAAAAGAGATCATTCTCAAACAATAGCATTTTGCATTCATGCAAACACTGTTCACATGTATAGTTAAGAGCATTTGATTCATTTGGATCAGACTATCTTAATCATTAGGCATAATTAGGTTCATTAAACAGGTCATGCTCTCCAGAGAACAGATCGGTGAGATCATCAGGTCTTATCTCCCTGAGGTTACAGCAGAGCAGGCCGAAAAAGCAGATCTTATCTCCCTAAGTAGTAGTGGAGTAGATCGAAGATGGCGAATCTTATCTCCCTGAGGTTGCAGTGGATCATATTGAAGCCGATAATCCTATCTCCTTAAAGTTACAGTGGAACAGGTTAAAATAATAGATTTTATCTCTCTGAAGTTGCAGTAGAGTAGATCACAGTAAGTCTTATCTCCCTGAGGTTGCAGCGGAATGGACTAAGAAAGCAAGTCTTATATTCCTGAAGTTACAGTGGAGTAGACTCAGGAAGTGGGTCTTATCCCCCTAAAGTTGTAGTGGGGCAGACTGAAGATGGTGAATCTTATCTCCTTAAGTTTGCAGTGGAATAGATTGAAGCCAAAAATCCTATCTCCCTGAAGTTGCAGTGGAGCGGATTAAAACCATTGATCTTATCTATCTGAAGTTGTAGTAGAGCAGATCGCATCCAATCTTATCTCCCTGAAGTTGTAGTGGGGTAGATTGAAGAAACCAATCCTATCTTCTTGAAGTTACAGTGAAGCGGATTAAAATGATGGGTCTTATTTCTCTGAAGTTGCAGTAGAACAGATCACATCAGATTTTATACAGTAAAACAAGTTGAAGATACCAATCTCACATCCCTGAAGTTGCAGTGGAACAGATTGAAGCTACTAATCCTATCTCCCTGAAGTTGCAGTGGAGTGGATTAAAACGATGAATCATATACCTCTAAAATTGTGTTGCAGTGGAGTAGACTAAAGCCACAAATCTCATCCCCATGGAGTTACCATAGAGTAGATTGAAGTCATATCTCTCTAAAGATATCGTGAAGTGGATCAAAGCAATAAGACGCAGTAAGATGGAATAAGGCTACATTAAGAGAAAGAACACCCAGGTCTTGCACGACCGGGAAAAATTGGTCATTTTAAAGTCTTTGCTTCATTCCTGTTACACGACAACGAGCAAAGAGGGGCAGCTGTAATACCCAATTTGCCCGGCCCTTACAAAAATTAAAAATTAAAAATAAAATTAAAGGTCCAAAAGTAAAAAATATATAGAAACATTGGCCCAATAAAATCAAACCCTAGCCTAGCCCAATACCCAACTCAACCCAAGACTACCCCCAAGCACCGAAAACCCTAACATCAACCATAGCCTCCTGCGCCATTGCCACACAAGCCTCTCCCCACGTACGTGCCACGTCTGCGCCTCCGTACACGCCACGTTCCTTGCCGTACGTCGTACCTGCAAATAAAGCAAGCAACGCAGTAGAAAACAACAAAAGAAGATTTTTTTATGGGGATTTCAGTTTTTATTTTCATTTTTTTATTTTTCGCCTATAAAACGAAAGGCTAAACATTTTTAAAGACTTACGCATTCAATATACGCATTCAGAATACAAAAACTGAAAAAAAAAAGTGATTTTCTAGTTTTTTTTTCATTCTTTGCCGGTTACCCGATTCACTTTATTTCTTTCTTTTTCTAGTTTCATGCTCATTAGTGATTAGTTGAAAAGAGAAATAGGAAAAATAAAGGGAAGGAAACGTACCTGGTAGCTCGATCCTGGCTCTCTCTGGCGTCATCGGAGCAGGGGCTGGGATCAATGACTGCTCGAGTTCCTTCAACATCCAGAACGGCGCAGAGAACCTTGGTTCTCTTTAGGTTTTCAAGGTTAATAGATTTTTAGGTTTTTTACTTTATTCAAGAAGCTGGAACGTCGTCGTTTAAAGTTAGTGCAATGACTTTGAAACGGCATTGTTTCGGTGACTGAATCCAAGCGATGACCTGACCCAGGAAGGATCCACGCATTATGGGTCTTTTGGTTTATTTATTTAGCAAGTCCCTCCGTGTTTAATGAAATTATGATTTGGTTTCTTCTTTTTTATTTGTAATTTATACCTCGAATTTAATTCTATATTCATTTAGATCCGAATTTAAACGGCGTCGTTTCTGTGATTGACTTGGATTGTTATGATGCTTGTGTTTAATTGCGGATTTAATCCTTCAATTTTGAAAATTTAATACTAAATTATTTTTCTTTAAATTCAGCGTTCTATTTATAATTAATTCTATTTTTACATACCATAATATTTAATATTCTTTATAATATTTATTTTGATAGTGTTTTAAATTATTGTTATATTATTTTAAAATACGATAAAGTTATTATTTTATGTTGTATTTTGTATTTTTTTTAAATTTATTATATATTTGATTTTGCCTCCAAATTCTTTTTAAATAAATCAATTCTTATTTATTTATTATTAGTATTTTAAAATTTGCTTAAGGTTATTTTAAAAAAAAACTAATTATTATAATAATTTTTAAGGTAAGATACATTATTTAAAAAATTATCACCCATATGATTTGAATCTATTAAACATTATTTTAAATTCTCTTTTATATACTTTTATTTTTAATTTAATACATTATTATGTATGATATTATTCTTAATATATATATAAAATAATAATAATATCTTTAAATATGTTAATTCGTATGTTGCAATAATGTTTTCAATTCAACATTTTGTTTTTCAAATAATAGTATATAATTATTATATGTATAATTTATATGAAATTATTTTAGTATGATTTATAATTTATAATTTATAGAATTTTATGTCTTATGTTCTTAAAAATTATCCATTTCAATTATTTTAATTGGTTTACTTGTGGTTAAATATTTTTTTATTTTCATATTAATTATTATCATTTTTTATTTGTAATTAAAATATTTTTAGGAGATTGATCATTAGTTTATTAGGTTATTAACGTTGATACATTATATGCTTGGTTGCTCCATGTTGTAAATTTAGTTTGATATTTAGCTTTATATTTGGTTATTCAATTATATTGTTTGTAAGAATTGCATTTCATTAAAACATTATAATCGTTTTATTTTAAATTTACTAAAAAAGCTTGGTGTTCGTAAGTTCTTGAGAGAATTGTGCCCTAACTTACTGGGCTTCAATTCTTCTCAATGAATTTAGATCATCAAGTGTTCATTTTGTAAAATCATATGATTGAAATAATAAAATTCTTTAGATTACAAAATGTTGGATCCTAACTCACTGGATACGACGCTTTGTTGTCTCATTTTAAAACAAAGGCAATATTTGAGGTTTAAGCTCTTCGAGAAATCGAACCCCAACTTACTGAATTTTGAATTCTCGATTATTTTAAACAATCAAGTAACCTTCTTTAAACTCGTGATTTTCATAAAAAAGGAGAGCATATTTAATTTCAAAGATTGAATTGGAGCACCCTAACTCACTGGGTGTGAAAATTTATTTCTTCGAAATAAGTATGTTTTATGATTCAATTTGGTTTATTCAAATTCTTTCACCAAGGATCGTATTTTAAAATATTTTGAACATTTCGACACTAAGACATTAAGCAATCAATTTGGTTGGGCGTTACGAGGGTGCTAACCCTTCCTCGTACGTAATCGACTCCCAGACCTATTTTCTTAAAATTTCATAGATCAAAAATTATTTTCAAGGTGAACCGATCACACCTTCAATAAAGATCAGTGGCGACTCCATTTTAAAAGGTCGATCCCCATTTTCAAATTTTTAAAAATGGTTTCGACAATGATCATTCTTGAAATTCATGTAGATTAGGTATGAATGTCAATAGGACTATTGCCACATATTGTTTATTACATATATTATTATTTTATTATTTTAGATCATTTTTCGTAATTTTTTCTATACAAAGATTGTAATATTTTACTTGAACTGTGGCATGGGACTTAGACTTTGGGATTGCTCAGCATGGATGATATTTTATTTTGATTTAGGTTATTAAAATATGGTTTATTAATTAATCATGCATAAAAATCTAGTTTTCATTAAACTTAAGTTAAAAATCACTTTTTCCGCTACATTATTATGTAAAGAGATTTGAAAAACATATAAAAGTTGAGAACTGAATTTTACTAAGTAAAATTTAAATTCCATCCTTTTGGGGAAATTATACCTTTTAGTAAAACAAAGATAACATGCTAAGTTTTCCTCAATAATAAACAACCTTTTTATAAACTTCGATTGTACTAGGTCATTTCGGTGGCCGATGTAATATTCCAAATTTAATCTTAATGTCTAGGTCAGGTTTGGGATGTTACAAATTGTTTAGGTACCAAAATGGAAAAAAAAATGATAGAGTCTAGGTACCAATTTATGGGTTAAGCTTTTTTTTTTAAATAGATTAACGGTTTGACTGACTGTTTGACTAACAAAGGTTGAAAATACTGGTGTAAGCAAAGACCCGATTGAAAATGATACGGATAAAAACATTCATGATTAGAGTGACAACTCTAGTTATTATAGTAATGTTGATTATTTAGTTGATGTCAAAGACATTTGAAATTTCATTTCTGATGACATCTTTTTAATTAGAAATAATCTTAAAAAAATAATTTATATATCATTTGTGACTAAAAAAATTTGAGTACTTAAATATCTAAGGATGAGTTAAGCCTATTCAAAATGATAGTATTTTAGATAGCAAAGCTATTAAAAAGATTTGAAGAGATAAATTATGTTTAGCACTATAAATAAATACCATAATTTCTTATTAAATAAAATAATCAACCAAAACCCATTTTTCTTTCGACAATTATTTTATTCTAAAAATAAAATAAAATAAAATAAAATAAACATAAAAAAGTGAAACCAATAACTCCAAATAAAATGCCTTCGTCTTCCACTAAGTAATGATATTTTTGAATAAAATAACTCTCACAAGTTTTAAAACGTAAGACTTGAAGAAATTCTATCTATAATTTAAACCATTAAATTTTATTATCCATTTTTGTACTTTAGTTTAACTAATTTTTGTTCTTAATTTTTAAAATAATATTTATTAAATTTTTTAGGTGAAGTTATTCTATTTGTAAAAGGGTTAATGAATTATTTGCCCCCTAAAGTTTCACTCAATTATCACTTTAGTATTTAAAGAAACTTTTGCATTAATTTGACAGCTAAAGTTTTTAACAATGTATCACCTTGTCCCAACTGTTAACTGTGTTTAAAAAATGATGTGGTGCGCTCTTAGCATGTCATATCTCCTAATTCTTATTTTCTTAAAATAATTTTTTAAAATAAATTTAAAAAATGGAAAAACAAAAAAAATTATTTACTTTTATTTTTTAAAAATACATAAAATACCAAAAAAAAGTGAAAATGCAAAAAAAAAAATCAAACAAAAAAATCTCTAAAAAATTAACAAATCAAAAAAACACGGAAAGTCATATAAAATTCCCAAAAATTTAAAATATATATATATATACTTCTCTTCTTAAAAATAGATAAAAGTACAAAAAAATAATTTCAAAATATTCAGAAAATATTAAAAGTAAAAAAATATAAAAATATATGGAAAGCTTTAAAAACTTTCCAAAACTTTAAATGTATACTTTTATTTTTTTAAAAAATACATAAAATAAAGTAAAATAAAATAAAAACTTTCAGAGTTCCTTCTGGAGATAAATATGGAAGGTTGCATTGTTTTATACAAATATTTTAACTATCTTTTACTAATTTTTTAGATTTCTCCTTGCATTTTCTTTGTATTTTCTCTTTCTTCTTATTATATATTTTCCCAAATATATATATTTAAAGTTTCTACAAATTTTATATAATTTTCTAAATTTTAAAATTTTTTGAGTTCTACCAACAATCACTTTTTTTTTCTAAAAATAAAAATAAAAGAAAAAGAAGTGAAACCAATAACTCCAAATAAGGTGGATATCTTTATCTTCCATTAATTAAGGATATTGTAAATAAAATAATCCAAAAAGTAAGACTTCATGAAACTCTATCTATAATTTAAATGGTTAAAGTCTATTATTTGTGTTTACGTTCCATATTAGTCTTTAATTTTTTATATAGGATCTGAATTTGTATCAAACAAGAATCAAATGAGACTTTTAATTATCCTCTCCGTTCAGGTTAAGGCTTCAAAGAGTAATTGTTACATTCATTAGGTTAAGTTATATTATCTTAAAATTTAATGTGACAAATATATTAAAGTAAATTATACCAGTGGTTACCTAATTATATTTATGTTCCTGTTTTCATCACTCAATTTAAAATATTTGAATTATCCCTATTTTAATCACTTGCCTTAACCACCATTATTGGTTTTTTGAGAACAAAAATTTTAATTTCTTAGTCTTAGATCGAATCGAGTAAAATCGAATGGAAAAAAAATCAAGTCGATAAGTCTTATTTTATCATCTTAACTTGATTTGAATTACAAGTAAAATAAAATTTGAGTCATATCAAGTAAAATTATTTGAGTTATATTAAAAAAGTAAACATATCAAATTCAAATCTTGTTATCATACAACTAATTCTATTTTAGAGCATATATATTTGAAACTCTTTCAAAGCAAAATAATTGAAAAAATAAAATACTTCAGTATGATAAATATGAACCATTAATTTACTTATTTAAGTCCTAGAATTATTATTTTAGAATTTTTAAATTTTTTTATATATTCTTTAGAATTTTTATTTTTCAAAATTTAAGAAATACACTTTTTCTAGCCAAAACTCACATTTGTTAAACTTAATGTAGAACTAATTGTTATGCAAGGTTCTCAACACAATCCTCAAATGCTCTTTATGATCACTCTCAGTTTTAGAATATATCAATATATCATCAATAAAGACTACAACAAAATGATCCAAGTAATTAAGGTTGGAATACCTGTTAATTAAGTCCATGAATATTATTGGTGCATTCGTCAACCCAAATAACATCACCAAAAAATCATAGTGACTATATCTTGACCGAAAGGCTGTCTTTGGTACATCATCACCTTTAATCCTTATCTGATAATAACCTAATCTTCATTAATTTTGGAGAATCCCACTTAACTGATCAAATAAACCCTCAATCCTTGGTAAATTATATTTATTCTTTATCGTGACGTTGTTCAACTAACACTAGTCAATACACAGGCGCATAAATTACTTTCTCATTCAAGCATATCATCATTCAAGCATCACTTGAAAGCTCATCAAACGTACATCTACGAATTCGTTAATAGCATTATTGTAACATCTTATTACTCAGGCTTGCCCATACACCCGTCATTACCTTGCCTCTCACTTGCCTAATTGTCGACTTTAGATCTTAATTTCAGAGTTCATTCATCTTCTCTTAGCCTTACTCCACCAATGAGAGAGCAGATATCTCTTCTTAACCTATCTAATGCCCCTAACTTAACTTCAAGTCTATATTGGAACTAGGCACACTTCACATATATCAATTGGTGGTTTTATCCAAATCTTACCAATTCAAAGAATATTATTCAAGTGGTTTCCTTTAATTCTTAACTATTTTAGTTCATATTCAATTAAACTTGAACCATTGTTTCTTTATAACTTAACTGGCTCAAGGCCATCGTTACTAAGTGTACTTATTGTTGACATAGACTTCTCAGCACACGGTTTATTTCCTCGTTACTTATAACATATTCCACCCATCCTTTTTACGCCAATCAAAGGCTTTTGGGTGAATCCTTGCTATCAGATTTTTGGGTGAATCCTTGCTATCAGATATACTTCTTACTCGCTATGGGCTAACCTAGTGCTCGCCAATCTCAAGGTGCCATAGGTGCACTCAAATAGTTCTTATTCATAATCTAGCTTTAATCACTATACCCTTCTAGACTCATATTACCTATCTTATTTATTCAAACAACATTCAGATACTAAGATTTCGCCGGGCAGATATGCTGTGAAATATTAATAGATTAAGTTTGCATTTGAGTTTTGACACAAATTATGACCAAGCATAATTTTGAAACTTGGCAAATGAGAATATTATACACCTTTATCTCATTTATTTCATGTATTTGGATATTGAAATTCAATTAAGGAATTTAGCGAAAAATGTGATTAATTAAGTTTAGAGACTGTAGATTTTTAATTAAAAAAAAGTTTAACTTAGGGACTTAAATGATAATTATTCAAAAGACTAAAATGAGAAATAAATCAATCATAAATTGAGGATAGTGGGAAACGTCATTATATTAAGCTAATTAAATATTAATTCTTAACTAATAAGTAAATTAATTAGGTTTAATTATAAATTAATGTAAGTATACAAGTGGTGGAGAAAGATATAAACATCATCATCTTCAACCTTTTATGCCGTCCAAAAAGAAAAAAGAAGAAAGCATTTAACCTACTTTGGACATTCAACTACCATTTTCAACTAACATCGACCTGGAACCTTAGAGGGAAAGAGAAAACGGAAGTTATCCACGATTAATGGAAAAGTAGAATTGAGTAACTAAAATTGAAAATTTTGAAGGGCATAGGCGGAGAGGTGGATAAAAAGTAGTGTCTTTTATTTGCCATCCGCTAAATAACTGGGACTTGAGGCAGAAGCGGAAGCGGAAGCGAGGTGATTTACTAGTGGTTTCCAGTATATTTTTTGAAGAAATGAAAGCCCTCCAAGTTCTATATCTAGAAAGTGTCAGTTTCTCACCCATAGGATTCCATTCCTTACCAAATCTTAAAACTTTGTATTGTGTGGATTGCGAGCTGGAAAACTTCTCATTATCACTGAAAAATATGAGAAGCCTTGAGATTCTTGCATTGATTGGCACTAAAATTGATGAGATAAGTGAAGAATTAGTGAAATTGTCTACACTGGAATATTTACGTCTTTCTGGTGTTGGAGTTGAAGAAGAAATGAATATCCCCCCAAACTTAGTATCAAGGTAAGGGTGCATCAGATTTATTTTTCTTTTTTATCATATTTAAATTAAAAATAAATAATTGGATAAATATTTTTTCAAAAATAGGGTACCATTTGTAGTTTTAGATTTTTTAAGAGCTTTTTTTAAATTAAGAGTTAATACATATATATGAGATAATATTAGATACATTATCAATGTATGAATTTCATACACAGTAAGTTAACTATAATGAGTTACTTCATTTAATAAAATAAATAAATATTTAAAATATTATAAAACTAAATTCATTAATGATTTATCAACTTTTATGAATGTTTGAATTTTTATCACAATTTTGACAAGTTTCATCTTTAACATTTCATATTCATCTCATGTGTATTGTGTCTTAATTAATGCTTATTTTTTTATGAATATAATAGGTTGACTTCACTGCAAGAGTTACATGTCGTAAGCAAAAGCAATATCAATTTATTGGAGTTGAATTCATTGTCTCGTTTAACTGCATTATCAGTGATACTTTCCACTAATCAAATTTCACAAGAATATTTTGTGTTCCCTAAACTACAAAGGTATGCTATAGTTGTAGATGACTGTTATACATATTTGAAGGCACAAACCCTTAAAACAGTGACAATTGCAAACTTTTCATCTTCATTAACTGCATTTAACAATTTATTTTGCAATGTGAAAAAGTTGAAGTTAAGGAATGTGAGTGGACAGAAGAACATTGTGCCAAGCATAGGTAAAACGGGAGTAAATGAGTTGACTTCTCTGAAGCTTGCATCTTGCAAGGATATGGAATTCTTGATTGATATAACAAGTGATCAGGGGCCAACTGTTGTATTCTCTAATTTGGTGAAATTAAATATTCACAACATGGTTTCTTGGAAAGGGTTGTGTTATGGTCTTTCTCGATCCCATCGTGCAATTGCAAGCCTTACGAGACTAAGGGTTGTGAGAATTGGATCTTGTCATCAACTGAAAACAATCTTCTCACCTTGCGTTGCTCAAAGTATGCTGTATATAGAAAAACTCTTCATATTTCAGTGCGATGGAGTAGAGCAAGTAATTGGTTTTGCCCAAGAAGACGAAATTCCTGAGGTAGAGATATATATATTCTCCCTGATCATTTTGTTAATCTACTTAACTATTTTTTGCTGTTTTATAGCATTTTTTTATAATATAATAACAAATATTTTACATTAGTGAAAATACCTTGAAAATACAATATAATGAATATTTTTAAAATTTTTATATTGATATGCTCAATTTTTTTATAATATTAAAAAATTATTAAAAATAAATAACTTACTAATATGTGTGTTTGAAATACGCAGAATGATTGTGGTCTTTGTTACTAGCCGAAATTGAGAATTCTTCACATACAGTCTTGCAAAAGTTTGAAATATGTTTGTTCAAGCACTTCGACTCAAGGGCTTCAATCCTTGGAATTTCTTCACATAAGTCATTGTCCTCAATTTATGCAAATATTCAACATGGAACAAAATGAGAATGGGCAAGATATTGTGCTTCCTGGATTTAGATCACAGGTACTTCTGGATTAATTGTTATATAAATTATAAATATATATTGTATAATATCTAAATGTGTGGTTCATTCATCCAGAATTATTACTGGCCAAAATTGAAAACTCTTCGAATAATGGATTGCCCAATATTCTCATGCTTCATTGTACAAGCTCGGCTCCTGGAGGTATTATTTAGATTGTTTGCATTTTATATATGGATTTTGATACTGTAGCAAACCAGTAAATCAATATATTGCTTAATTCATGCGATAATTCATTCCCCTTTTATACTTAATTTGCACGTGAGTCCCATTGTTCACTCTTTAAATAAAAATGTAAAATCAAGAATTGGCCTCTCATGATTAAATTAGAGAAGTAGTAACGTTTAATCACTCTTTTATACTACTTGGAATATGTAAAATATGAACACTTATGGGTACATTTACTCTAGTGTGTTTTTAAGACATTTGTTGGGATTTCTGTGTGTATACAGGGATTGGTTATTAGTAACGTGGGAATCATATGGAAAACTTATGTCCCTGTATTGAATGAAGATTGTATAGTAGTTGAGAATCATGAAGAAGTATTTCAAGTTCAAGGTGGGTATTCGTTCTCAAGGATAAAAGAATTGGACTTGAAGAATTTATTTGAAGTGCGGATTATATGGAATGATTTTGTATTGTCAGCATTGAGAGTTTTGACAGTAAGAGATTGCCCTAAGTTGTCTACTAGTTTCTTCATTGATTCACAGGAATATGTGCATTGCAAAACAAAGGTATCGATCCTGCAACCCTTTAATCCTACTTTATTCTAAGTAGTTACAACAATTACAACAAAAAGGCATAACATGCAAAAATTTTATAAAGAATATATGTGTTTCTTATTTTTCCTTGATAACATGAGATTAAAATTTCAGTTTTAATTTTTTCTTCAATTGTTTTTTGAAGACACCCCAATCGGTTAAGCAAGATGCGATTCGAAATCCAATTTTCAGCAAGAATATAAATTGGAACTGGAGGTGGGTTGGGAGTCAACTACCATACGTTACATGAAAGAATGGATGATTTTAGGGCATCTTTCAAAGCCATGTTACATAAATCAATAGGTGGAGGCCTATATTGCTAAGATTTTTTTGATCAAGTGTCTGATATAATTTGTGTCTAACACGAGTTTATTTAATTTTTTTAAAGGTTTTTTCATATATTTGGAGTATCATATTTTTATATTCATACCCAAACGGGATATGAATGCAAAATGGAAAATGAAGATTTTCAATATATCAACTAAATGCAGGTAAAAACATGGTCGTCGATTTCAATTTTTAGTTCTTTTTTATTTTCTAATTTTGCCTATGTAATAATCAAATTTAGTGTGATTCACTTATTTTTATGTTTATTATCTTTTGTTAAAAACAACTGCATTGATAATTGTGCTTCTAACTGGAATAGAAGCTTGTTTTAATGGAGTTGTGAAGCAAAATGATACATCCTTGTCCATAGTTCCAACTAATAACTTAGCTAATTATAGTTATGTTGCAAATTTTATTATACGCTTTTGCGTACGAGTGAAAATTTCATTACATCATGTACTTGTTTTTGTGTGTTAAAACATATCCGAAATCGATAAAAGTATCATGGAGGTTCCTATACTAAAAGTTAGATTGCATTTTACCCTCTCTACTCAAAATATGAACAAATCAGTCCTTGTACATTAGATCAAAGAGCAAAATAGTCATTCTATTAAAAATTTCTTCCATTTCTACCATTAAAAATTGGTCCCTGAATGTCAACATAAGGTACATATAGCACGTCACATGTTACTGTCTAGTTATTTCTTCAATCACACTAGTTTTTAACAGTACAAATGGATGAATGGATGAATTTTGTAATAAAAAGGACCAGTTTGCTCTTTAATATAATGTTCAAAGACTAATTTACCCATTTTTTGATTAAAAGAGACAAAATGCAGTCTGACTCCTAGTATAGCGACCTCCAAGATGCTTTTACCTCATTAATTCAGACCTTGGAAACAATGACTAAGTGTTGTTGAATCATGTTACCGATAAATGTTCGTCGACAACCCTAACATTGGGAAAACTTCCAAAATTATTTCCCCATGATGAGAATGGAATGTATATAGTATGCGTCCAAAATTACCTATTCAACACTAAAAGATATTTTTGAAATAATACATGTTTTCTTTAAGTTGAAATAATAAATGTTAATTTTATTCTAATTTGATTTTATTTTATTTTTTTAATAATACAAAATTTAAATTGATTTATTTGATAGTAAAGGGAGTAATTCATCAAATCCTTATAATAGAATAGTTGTTACCTTTGCACAGTGGACAATATGATAGGCATATTGTGACTTTGTTTTGTAGACAGGTTGTGACTTGTGAGGATTTCTTTTAACTTGTTTTTTTTTTTTTATTTGTTGGCTTGACAGATTCAAGACTAGACAACCTGGGTTAGAAGGCCAAGGTTATGTATTAATTGTTGATACTTTGAAGTAAGCAGTTTCCACACACAGGGCAAAGGATATTGTACAATTTTTTTGTGAGTTGGAATTTCTTGTTTTTCTAAGATTAAAGCTTCTGCGATCTTACAAGAGTTAGGATTAATGGCTATGGAATTGGGATTGTCTGAACTTTGGTTGGAAATGTTGAAGATCTGAAAAAACTAAAGCAAGTTAATGAAACTTGAGAAAATATTATTCTTTATTGGCTGCTCTTATGATTATATTATTATTTGCAAGGTTATGTGCTTGCTGACAGGTAATGAATAAGTGGGCTATGTAAACCAAGCAAATAACATGGCTCTGTTCTTTATTTCTTAGCCATACTTAAATGTTAACTGTGATTTAACTACTGTTGTTTCTAATCAGTGAGAGGTTTTTGAGCTTTGCTCTGAAGTGCTTGTTCTATGACTGATGGACTGTGTTGCAAACTACTGCTGGATGGTATAGACTTTATTCATATTATTGTTTAATGCTTGGTTTAACGTATAAACATAATATCCCTTCTACAGTTCAAGCGAGAATGCATAGAATGACCGCACGCCATGATTCTTGTGCTGCTTCTGATTTTAAGTAACAAAGCATATTTGTGTGTGATCTTATGTTTTGTTCTGCTTTTACTAAATTAAGCTTCTATTTCTCTTAGTTATACGTTGCTCATGTATTTGAACAATCGCAAATTATGTCATTCTTTTCCATCCTCCATATTGTGCAGAACCTAGGGTAGCTTTAAGATTCTGTTTGGTAGAGTGGAAAGAAAATTGAAAATTTGGAGTAAAAATTTAAAAGGATAACATAAAATTTTTTTTATAGGTGTGGTTGGTAAAGTAAAAAATTGAAAGTAAAGAAAATAAAATATTTGAAAAATATATAATTTTGAACTAAAATATAAATCTCTTTCTTGTTCTGAGATAGACAGTTGTGATAGCCAAAACAAAATTGGAAAATTTTAATTTCTCCCTTAAAATTTGTTAGGCTGTCAAGACTTACAAAAATAAAAGCCTACCTAAAAGTATGAGATTAGTAGAAAGCGACATCCATAGAGGTCGATAATAAATTTATTTCTTCAAACAAAACAATAAAAGTAAAATGGAAGAGGATTTTATTAGATCAAAAACTAAATTTAAATTTAAGGCTTCAATTGAAAGTAACAATTAATTAAAAGTTTTAGAAAAACCAATGGGAAAAAGGTCTAGTCAAAGGTTAACTAAGTGTCAATTGCTGACTCAGTGTCAAACAACTAATTTTTCCTTACCCTATTTGATATCTAAGAGGCAGCTCATTTGAAATTACTTCTCTAACTGATAAATAATCTTGTAACTCAACGCCTAAAATTTAACTTACCGATAGCATTAAGAACGATAGAGACATTATTCTAACCAACAAACTCACCTCAATGGAGTTTATTTAAGCTATATCAGACATCCACACTACATAAACATAAACTACGATATAAACGGGTTATACAATTTGTCACTGGTATTAGATAAAATTAGAATTTAATTATCCAAATTGACTCGACAATCATTGTAAGCTATCAAATACTGGTTGGACATTCAATAAACTTGAGCAATTTTAATTAAAACTAAAGATGCATGAATACTAAAGAACAAAGAAGAATTAAAACACAAATAAGTCTCACAAATTTATTAAGTCAAACCCTTTTTTTTTGGTATTCTTCATGTCCATTTTATGGTCCATGTTTGGGATTCGTGGTTGCCCCTCCCAACAATGTCGTCTCCAAGGTTTAAACCTGTGTCTCCAAACTTTGATATAACCTTTGACTAGAAAAGTGGGTTTAGAAACTCATAAAATAAAAATAACAAAATAAAATTAAGAATGACTAAGTCTAAGTCTCCCAAATCTTAAACTAAGAATGTATATTTATAGGGAAAAAAAATAACATAATGGAGAAAATACAAAACTGCCCTTATTAAATAAAACATAATTCTTCTAGATTTTTTGATAATTTTCATGTCAAACTTTCAGGCCATTTTTGGGTTCCTTCCTGATGTTTTTCAGCTTCTTCCATGAATAACTTTACCTAGGTCTTTCAATTCCCTTCGAATCAGCATATTATGGGTTCAAAACAGAAGTCTACAGCTCAAGTTACGGCGAAAATACTGAAGCTACATTCTATTAAAAATCTAAATCGCAGAAAACTTTTTAAAAATAAACTTTAACATCACTTTTCTCCGATTATTCCCTAAATACATAATAAATAAAGTTTAAATATAAATAAGATTTAAGAACATAAATAGCATAATTCAATAGGAGAAATATTAGAGAAATTAAGCTATCATCAAAATTTTTAGAAAATTTTAATAAAACCCCTCAAATTTTTAAAATTCACATTATACCTTTTAATTATATATTTTTAAAAATTTTAATTAAACTCTCTTAATTTTTTGTTTTTTGAAAATTTTCATTAATCTCACAAAAAATTTTAAAATTTTAATTAGTCACCCAATTTTTTTTATTCTCATTAAATTCCTATTTTTTTTTAAATGTACTATCCTCCAAACTCGATACCATGATCCATCATTGCTCTCATTTTCTCTCTATTCATCATTTCAATTTTAAAGAATTAATTTTTATGCATTAAAATAAAAAATAATTAATTCTCTTTTTTTTTCCTCATATTTTTTTCTCAACCAAACATACTTAAAATTTATTTTATTTTCCACATCATCAAACACACACTAAGGGCTTTCCTTGTTACTAAACAATTGTTCTAACAACCCACCCGCATGTACCCTTTCTCCCCCACCCGCTTTTTGTTTTTGCAATTCTTAAAAAAGGTTAAGTTTTAATTTTGGTCCTTCTGATACGTTTAAATTTAAAATTTAATCTATATACTTTAATTTTTAATATAATTTAGCCCCTATAATTTTTAATGTTATTAATTAGCCAACGTGACATATTTTGGGGGCAGGAGTTGCCTTTTGTGTTTTTTTTAATGGTCAAATTTCAATTTTGACCTTGTACTATGCTAAAACTTAAGATTTAATCTATATACTTTAGTTTCGTTATTTAATTTGATTCATCTACTTTCATAATTTGATTCAACATTATTTTTATTATTACATGACTACCAAGTGTAATTTCTTTTTATTTCAAAATATCACACCAGTGAATTTAGTACAAGAATTTTAACATGGTGACTATTTTGAAATATTACGCCAATCATTACTATATTGTCTAATTTGAGCGATTAGCTCTCAATAGAGGTGACTCTCTATCTGTCTCAGTCACATCCCACAAATCATGAGTTTGCAGATATATCTTCATTTTCACTACTCATAAATGATAGTTTTCACCACCAAATACAAGTGGTGGTGAAAAACTCATGTTTTACAACAACAAAACAACTTCTCTTTCTGTCCTTTCTTTACAATCAACAAAGAACAAAGGCCCTCAAATATGACAGGCTTTCGATACCATTAGTTGAGATTTGAATTGAGTTAATCCACAAAGAATCGATTTAAACCAAGATGAATCAATTCAAATAATAAACAATCGGTTCAAAATAGAGAAGAATCAATTTAAACAAAAAAAATAATCGATTCAAAAGAAGTAAAAACAGACAACAAATAAAAATGAGAAGCCAAAACAAGAAAAAGTTAGAATATGGAAGACAATTGTTCAAAACATATGGAGAGTTCCACGTTCTTCACATTACAATTAAAGGAATGGCTAACGTGGAACTTAAACAACAGTGGAGATTTCAGAATTGAGGGAACCAATTGGTGCTCCTTATTTCCTATTGTTTGCTAGTTTTTATGGAGGAGTTGCAATGCTTTTGTTTTTGAAGATGAGAATAGTAGTTGAATGGTTTGAGAAAATGCAGAGTCAATGTGAAATATCTCAATTATTAATACTAACTTAGTGAAGGCAAAGCAATGAATTACATTTTTTAAAAAATTTTAAACTCAAAGTAAAAACCACACTAACATGAAACTAACTCAAATCGAAAACCATTGGAAATTTAAAATTAACTCACTATGACCCACAAATTCCAAAACCTGAACTGACCATTTCGGATTGGTTGTACCCAAAATCAACTTACCCTGTAAAATTCAAAACTCTACTCTATTTCATTTCACCAGCCTTTGCTACCTATCTATTGTCCCTTCCATAAAACCCGGTTCGAAGCAACCTTGCTTTGGTTGCATGAAGTTCAATAATGGCATCTCTAATTCTCAATCTATCAGTAGCCACTTCAGTGGAGCATGCAACTCCAATTTTAGTGAAAGAAACAAAGCATTCCCATATCTCAGCTTCCATGTTTGGCTTATTTCTTATTCTCTTCCAGTTTACACCAATTTCTTCAACTAAACGAACATCAAAAATCTCCTTCAAGCCTTCTTGTAGTGCCATTTTGCAGAAATTATGAAGGCTTAAGCCATCATGAAACAAATCACATGTCGGTCTCCTTCCGGTTATCATTTCTAAAAGCATAATGCCGTAGCTATAGATATCACCTTCTGGCGAGACTGATCCACTCATGCCATATTCTGCAATAATATTGCGTTAAAAATTTAAAAATCTTTAAAAGAAATCATTTGTTTTCTCCCTTGATTCGGTGTTAGAGACTTTACCTGGGGCAACGTACCCAATTGTTCCCTTGATCACTGAGGAACTTGTTTGATCGCTTCCAATATTGCTTGTGACGGTAGACAAGAGCTTTGCCAATCCAAAATCGGCGACGTGTGCAATCATATCATCGTCAAGAAGGACATTGGAAGGCTTCAGATCGCAATGAACAACCATTGTCTCGCAACCATGATGAAGATAATCTATAGCATTGGCCATGTCAATAGCAATGTCTAACCTTTGAGCAAAGTTCAAATACCTTGACTGATCATGTTGCTCATGTAACCAGCTTTCTAAACTCCCATTAGGCATGAATTCAAAAACTAAAGCCTTGAATTCATTGCCTTGATAATCAATGCTTGAGCAAGAAGTTATAATTTTGAGAAGATTCCGATGTCGTATTTTCCTTAAAGCCTTGCATTCTGCAATGAAACTTCTTGCAGCCCCATGGTTTCGAAGGTTAAGTACCTTGACAGCAAGAGGCTTTTCATATTGATAAAGAACTCCTTTATATACAGAGCCAAAACTTCCAGTTCCAATCAAGTTGGAGGAAGCAAAACCATGGGTGCATTCAAGAAGCTCTTTGTAGGATAAACGCAAGCAGCCATTGTCGAACAAAGATGATGGCATAAATGTTCCCCTTCTTGCCATGTGTCTCAAGGAATGATAAACAAGAAGAACAACCAAAACAGAGCCAAGAAGAATGCTGATGATAATAGCAATAATGGTTTTGGTTGAAAAAACCTTTCCCTTTTCCTTTGGTTTCTCACTGAAGCACTTGGGAAGCTGTATTTTTGGAATTCCCCCACAAAGGTTTTTATTTCCGAAGAAGGAAAATCCAGTGGCATTTTTGAAAACTCCTTTTTCTGGCACTTCACCCTCTAGTTGATTAAAAGAAAGGTTTAATCTCACTAGAAAAGGAAGTTTTTGAAGTTCAGGTGGTATGGTGCCAGACAAATTGTTATTTGAAAGATCTAAGTTCTCAAGAGATCTCAAGAAGGCAAAAGATTGAGGGATGGTACCATGGAATGAGTTTTTTTGCATGAAGAGAGTTGTAAGTTCTAAACTCATCCAAAGTGCCATGGGAATTTCACCATGGAAATTGTTATTATGAACGTAAAACTCGACAAGATTCTTCATGTTTCTCATATCTGATGGAAGGGAACCAGTGAAAGAGTTGTGAGACAAATTAAGATAAATCAGTCTTTCAAAAGCACCAAATAACTGATATGGGATACTACCATTAAGGTTGTTAGTGGAAAGATCTAGTTTTTGCAAATTTGTGCATTGCTTGAGTGATAAAGGAATTGCTCCAGCGAATTTGTTATTGGATAAGTCTAGATCGGATAGTCGAGAGAGATTACCAATGGAGGATGGGATTTTACCTGACAAATGATTAAAACCGAGGTACAATCCTTCAAGATTTCGAAGATTTCCAATGGAAATGGGAATTTCACCAGCAATGAAAGTTCCCTTCATTTCCATAAGATCCAGGTTAATGAGATTGCCAATTCCTTGAGGAATACGTCCGATGATCTGATTGTCTCCCATCAAAAGCTCTTCAATCCAGATTGAAAAATTGGCTATGGAATCTGGAATCACACCATAAAGGTTATTGTAATTAATACCCAAAGATTGCAATCGGCTGCAGTTGCTTAAAGATGAGAGAAAGCTCAAGTCTCCTGGTTTCCCACTTCCAAGGTAATTGCCTGAAATGGTTAACACTAGAAGATTTCTCAGGTTTCCCATCTTCTCAGGAACTGATCCAGTGAAACCATTTAAGGCGATGTCAAATAGTTCCAGGCTAGATATGTTGGGTATTGACCTTGGAATTTCTCCAGTAAGCTGATTAAGGCCAATAAAAATCGCTTCCAGATTTGGACAAGTACAGCCTATTTCTGGCGGAAGATTCCCAGATAATTGGTTTTCAGATGCATCAAGAACTAGCAAAGATGAAAAGTTGTGCACTGGAGGAACTGATCCGGACAGCTTATTTATACCAATATACATGTATTCCAAGTTGGATAATTTGCCTAGAGAACTGGGTATAGTTCCCTTCAACTTATTGTGTTGAAGTGATAGGACTTTCAAGGTGGAAATGTTTCCCAGGGAAGCTGGAATACCTCCAATTAAAAGATTGTAAGCAAGATGAAGACTGATGAGATTCTTCATATCACCCAAGGAGACTGGGATTTCTCCAGTAATGTTATTGGCAGTGAAGGCAATCTCTTGGAGATTAGAACAATTGCTGAGCTCTTCAGGGATTTCACCATTGAGATGATTGAATTCTAGACTTAAATAAACGAGTCGTTTCAAGTGGCCAACTTCCCTTGGGATGCTTCCTTGCAATTTGTTATGAGAGAAGTCAACTTCTCTAAGGAAGGTTAAGTTTCCAATTGCCGGAGATATAAAGCCGGCTAATGACAAGCCACTCATGTTCAATGAAACTACCCTTTGGTGCCGACGACCACATTGAACACCTTGCCATTGACAGCAATGGAAGGAAGCATTCCATTAAGTTAAAACTCCATGAGAATCCCCAACAAGCCCATCCTTCAAAGAAAGCAAAGCTAGCATGTCGTTTTCGTTGCTCCTCAATGCCCATGTGGCAGGCTTGGAGGATATTGACAGCAGGGTAAATATAACAATGAAAAGAAGATTTATCCATTGGTTTTTCAAGCTGAATATCTCCATTTCTAAAGGAAAATAGAGAATTCGAAGTGAAATAAGCAGGTTTGGATGACAATAGGTAAAGAAATAATGGAGGTTGAGTTGATATCTCATTCATCCAGGTATCATCTTAATTTATAATGCTTCATTTATGTCATTAAACTGATTGTGAACAAGCATCAAGAAGAACAAAAATTAATAAAAAAATCAGCTTAGTTAAAGATGCTTTAATCGAAGCTAGTGGGAAACTAAGAAATTATTTCTCCATGGTCTCATAAAAGTGGTTGTGAACATCAAAGTTCAATAGATTAATAGGCAAAAGCATTGGTCTTCCCCTTTTCATAAGAATGACTGGGGACAACAATCAAGTTGGCAAAAAACATAAAGAAACGTATTATTTGAGGAAAAAATCCAAAGAAATCATCACTCTTTTACCATTTAATCAATGATTCAAATTTTGTAGGAACATAATTTTTTAGCTAGAATATACAAATACATATTACATTTTTTCATTATAAAAAATTGTCCCAGATTTAGGGCTAGTTTGGCAATGCTTTTGAAAAGTACTTTTGAAAAATGCTATGGAAAAGTGCTTTTGAGGAGTGCTTCTGAAAAGTTTGGTTTAAAATTTGAATGTTTAGCATTGCTGTCAAAAAGTACTTGTGAGAAATAAAATGTCTATTTTAGACATTTTATTATCAAATAACAAATATGCATTTAAATAATATTTAAATTAGTTAATATTATTATATTTTAGTAAGAATATAAAAAATATTATAACTTCTTGTTAATATTTTAATATATGAAATATAAATTTTAAATATTTTTAAGCAATAAATATTAATTATTTATAAGATTTAATTAGAATATATAAACTATATTTTAAATATTTAAATATAACCATTAAATATTTGTAATTATCATTTTAAAAAATATTTTTTATTTTTAATTAATGATTTTAACACATTTGTAATTAAGCACCAAGAAAAAATAAAGAAAAGTACTATGTTATTGGAGGGATGAAAATAATTAAACACCAAAAGTGTTATTGAGAGAGGAAAAGCTAAAAATTTTTAGCTTCTCCTTTTCCGAAGTCTTTTGAAAAGCACTTATGAAAAGCTAAAAATTTCAGCCTAAAAGCAGCTTGTTCTGCACAACTTTTCTCCCAAAAATACTTTTGGAGTCAGAAATATTTTTTTTAAGCAATAAATAACCGGCCCTTAATTGCATTATTGTTATTTAGAAAATATAAAATCATATTCAATTCCGAGAAACTTCCTTCTGGCTGCAAGTATTTCTCATCAACAATACAAATTAAATAATAAACTACACAAAATAAAGAAGTGCATGATTGAGATAAAGGTAACAAATTAAGACAAGATAAGAATTATTAATGTGCATATATAACCAAAAAAAGGAGGAAGGATTCTACCAATCAAAGATGATTTCACTGGAAAATTTAACGTGTCATGTGCATATCAAAAGCTCCATGTGAAAAGGAGACTATTGTCTATGGAAGATTTAAAGAAACAAAAATAAGAGTTCCCTTTTGGGTTAATATATGGATTTAATAATGAAATTTACTTTAATATTGGTAACTTTTATTTGTTGTCTGATAATTAGATTCAATTTTTTATTTTGAAAAATATAAAATTTTAATGACATATTATTTTAAATGGTGCGCGCCATTACCTGAAAATTAAAAAATATATTTTAAAAATTTTAAGATGTAGAACAATTTTAAAGTGTAACGTCAATCAATTCTGACAAAATCTAAATTCAAGTACTAAAATAGATCTATTCATAAGTTTAGGTACCAAAACGGACTAAAAAGAAATGTTAGACAAGTGGACTTAATTATTAAGTTCAAAAATTAAAAACTAGATTAGTTTTCATATAAAAATAGTAAATTTGTTTCAACTCTAATAAGAACTTTATTTTTTTTAATTAAATTCTGCAAAAAAAATATATGAGATAAATTCACTAGGAAAAAAATAATTAATTGTTTTAAAAGGTATGGGTTTTTATTTAAAAAATATATTAAGAAAGAAGTAACATTGTTAATTTATTCCTATGATATTTATTGTTGATTTTTTTGGGTATAAGTTAGGATTATATTTGTTCTTTTGAACATAATGTTTAGAACTATTTATAGTTCTTCTTTGACTCATAAATAGGAGGATAATGAGCTTAAGAACACTCGAACTTACGTCTTCCTATATTAACAATAATACCCTTATCAATCGACATCTATTATATATTTTTTAATCAATAAAAAAGAAGTTGTATTTGTGTTTTTTTGTTTACAGAAAGAAATTACTTTAAAGATTTTAACCCAAAATAATTTAGTCATCGAGTATTGACTGTGAAAGAAAATGTTTTGTAAAGAAAGATAGGTCTTCGCCTAAAGGAAAATCTTGAGCGGACTGCCATTGATTGTCCAAGTTTCACATTTAAGTCCCTTAAAATAATTTATTTACAAATATTAAATTCCAAAAGATTAGATAAATTTAAGACTTGATTTTGACCTTAAGACTAAGCTGCACTAAAACGCAAAAGAAAAAAAATAAATAAATAACCTTTGAGCCTTAGATATTTTTATAAACAAGTTCTCATCTCACGTAAGTACATGTTTATTTTTTCAATTTATTATATAATTTAAAATATATATATAATAATTAAATGATAATTGATCTAATTTATAATAAAATCCTATTAATTTAAAAAAAATAATTGTGCGAGTTAAAATTATCAACCTATCAATTCCTCTATCGAGTGCAATTGTCAAACCATTCCAAATACCCCATAATTTCACGTCTAAGATAGAATAGATTCCAAACACCCAATTAAATCCAAGAATCCATCTCCATGCCTGTCATGTAAGACCCCCGTAATCGTGGCGAACTTGGAGTCCTCTTTAATTGCACCATCTGTGTTCAATTAAATCAAATTCACAGAAAAGGGTGAAATAAAGTTTGGAACTTACCATTTAGATACATTTACCTGATCGTATAAGGTATATTGTTTAGCCCAACGGTATGAAACTTTAACTAATTCTTCAACACTCTATGTTATTCCTTGAAAAAAATAAGTTACGATTCTTCCAGATACGCCAAACAACCATTCCAAAGAAACATTGCCAATCTACCCTTCCTAATTGCATTCTAAGTTTGATCTGTAAATTATCTACTATCCACTCATGCAAACTACTAGAGAAAAAGGCATTAAGTTTGACTACCGATATAATTCAATACCATATATATATCCTAAGCCGTAGGACAATCACGCATAATGTGTAATATATCTTCATAGTCATATCCACAGAGACCACAAGAACTATCTGCCTCAATCCCTCTCTTCACATTCTCCGAATTGGTAAGTAAACGATGTTTGAGAATGAGCCAGACAAAGTATCAAACCCTCTATGGACCTTGAAACTTCAATAGAAATTTTCCAAATGTCATCCTTTAGATTCCATGACCCCTATCGAATTTTCCAGTACACACTCTTGATGGAAAATGATCCATTTGAGAATCTAGCCCAAATGATCCTATCCTAACCAGCTTCCGAATAAGGTGGACGAATACCCATTATATGCCTAACCACATCCTCCGACACCCTTCAACTAAATAAATCAAGGTTCCATAAGCCTTCCTCCGTAACCATTTCACTGAGCACATACTCTCTTTCCATCTTTGGTTGTGAAGGAATATGATTAACCAAAGGACCATAATTCAAGATCCAAGGGCCCCGCCAATAGTTGATCAAGTGTCCATGCAAAACTAACCATAACAGATTTTCCTTGACAAGTGGCCAGACCTTAGAGAGACTTCTCCAAAGAAAAGAACACTACCCCAATGTTAAAGACTCTACAATCTATTCGGAATCCCATACTTTGACTTAATGACCTGAACATATAATGAATTGGAGTTGGAAACAATATTAAATCCAAGCTTTATTAAAAAAAATGTTTTCTAATCGTTCAAACACCTAATACCCAAACCTCCACAGGATCGAGGTTGACAAACAGACTCCATATGCAACCAATCACATCTAAGCCTTCTGCTTCTATAGAAGTTCCCCATGATGAAGGACATTTTCTAATTCCTCCCTCACTTCCATTTCAATCTAAAGCAAGGATTCTGATTTTGAGCAATCCAACACCTTTTGGATACCAGCTAATTTCTGCATTAAGATTTTTTTACAAGTGCCAATATGCTTGTAAGTTTTCTTATTCCATTGCTTTATAGAATTCGAAAGCTACTAAATAGGTCCACTCATATTACCATTAAAACTCCAAGAATCCTTCACAAATTTAGAGAAATTCGGATGCTTAACCCAACTAGCAAGGAACCTAAAGGGCCTACCTTTTTTAAAAAAGGTATTGTGACTCAGAGAAATAAGAATGGGCCAATGATCAAATTTAAGTCTTGGGAGATGAGTCACTAAACAGTTTGAGAACTTAGAATTCTATACATCATTCCAAATAGCTTTAGCAAGCCTCTCAAAAATATCACCTTTTTGCCGAGTAAAACTTGGACCTCTAGATCCTAAATCATGAAGTTATGCAAATTCAACAAAATTATTGAAATCTGGATACCTTTTCCCTTCCCCCCGCCCTCCTTTCTTCTTAATAGAATAAATAATGGCATTAAAATCCCTGATCACTAACCAAGGGACATCAGAAGAAGGCAGAACCGAGTTTAACCCCTCCCCAAGAAACTTACGCTTTCGCATATCCGAACTTTAATAGACAAAAGAAACACGGGTTTTGGAAAGCACTATCTGAAATCCGCATCAAAATAAATTAAGGATGACTGTAAACCACCTCAACTTGAACATAATTCTTCCACCCAACCTAGATTCCCCTGGAGAAACCACTAGCGTCAATCCCATAAGAATGTTTAAATCCCAGCTTAGTAATAATCGTGTCTGCTTCGCCACCACTGGCTCTCATCTCAAACAGACCCGCAATATTAGGCTTAAATTCCAAGTTATATTCCCAAAATATACGTGGAAACTTAATACTGGCACATCCCTTGACAATTCCAAGATAAAATGGACAAGCTCATGAATCCAAAAAATAAAAAAAAAATAAAAAAAGGATGACCAACCTCTACTAATTAGAATTAGTCCCAACTAGAGGTGAGCAAAACTCGATTTGACTCGAAAAAATCGAAAAAATATTCGAATTTCGAGTTAAACGAATCGAGTTATTCGAATCAACTCGAATTTTTTTCGAATTTCGAGTTCGAATCGAGTTGAGTTTTCGAATTCGAATAACTCGAATAATTTGAATAACTCGAATAATTCGAATAATTCGAATATCAAACTATAATATTTTACATTTTTATCCCAAACTCCTAAACCTTTTTACTTTTCCCTCAAAACTTTTCCTCCTTCCCACTTCCCCCAAAACTTTTACTCCTTTCCCCTCCCAACCCCCCAATCTACCCAAAATCTATTTCCCACCAAAATTTTACTCTCCCATTTACTTTTTCTCAAAATCTTACTCCCAAAAACCCTCAAAACCTTTTATTTTCCCCCAAAATTTTTACTCTCTCCCACTTTTCTCCTAAAACTTTTATTCCTTTCTCATCTCACCTCCCATCTACCCCAAACCCTCCCCCCTCCAATTTTTTTTTAATATTTTCCTTTCAAAATTTTACTCCCCCTATTTACATTCCCTCAAACTTTTGTTCTCAAAACTTTTTATTTTCCCCCTAAACTTTTACTTCTCACCCTTTACTCTCAAATAAAAAAATCAAAATTATCCAAAAAAAAATCACTAAACATAAATAGTAATAATTTTATATCTACTATTTATATTATTAAATTAAATTTCACATTTTATATTATTTATATTATTGAATTGTTTAGTCATATTGAATATTTATATTAAAATTGAATTATTAATTATGCCACAAAATATTCGTGTTAAAATTTTATATTGGTATCAATTTCACATTTTATTTTTAAAATAACTTTTATTAAAAAATCATATTTTTACATTTAATATATTTTTTAATTCCAAAATACATAGTGACAGGATTCTAAAGATAATTGAGACAACTAAGCAAGCAAAGAAGTTAACCAGTATATAAAAAATTAATAAATAAATTATGAGGTGATGAAAGTTAATAAAAAATTTGATTAAGGTGGACAAATTTTATTATGATGGGTGACAATGGTTACACGGACCCAAAATTATTTTTTAAAATTTAACTCGAACAAATATATTAGATTCGATTCAAATTCTATCTCACTCGACTCGATTCGAGAAAACTTCAAATAAAGTTAAGATGATAAAATGATATTCGAAAACTCGATTAACTCAAAAATTTTCGATTCGATTCGATTCGATCGAATGCTCACCCCTAATCCCAACACCATGCTAATGACCAAACTGACATGAACTTTTTAGACGCAGTTTTAATCTGAGTGTTAATGAGGTCCACCATAGAATTCATCGTATCTGATAATGGAACTTTAGTATTTTGAGCAGTCTTAAACCACTGTCCACAGTTTATGATTTTATTAAAGCATGTTTACCAAAGATGATTTCAATGGAAAATTTAACGTGTCATGTGCATATCAAAAGCTCCATGTGAAAAGGACACTATTGTCCATAGAAGATTTAAAGAAACAAAAATAAGAGTTCCTTTTTGAGTTAATATATGGAAATTTACTTTAATATTTGTAACTTTTATTTGGAATCTGATAATTAGATTCAATTTTTTATTTCAAAAATATAAAATTTTAATGACATATTATTTTAAATTATGCGCGCCATTACATGAAAATTAAAAAAATATAGTTTAAAAGTTTTAAGATGTAGAACAATTTTAAAATGTCACGTCAATAAATTCTGATAGAATCCAAATTCAAGTATTAAAATAGATCTATTCAAAAGTTTAGGTACTAAAACAGGCTAAAAAAATGCTAGACAAGTGGACTTAATTATTAAGTTCAAAAATTAAAAACTAGATTGGTTTTCATATAAAAATAGTAAATTTGTTTCAACTCTAATAAGATTAAATTCTGCAAAAATTATATGAGATAATTTCACTAGGAAAAAAATAATTAATCATTTTAAAAGGTATGGATTTTTATTTAAAAATTATATTAAGAAAGAAGTAACATTGTTTATTCCTATGATATTTTTTGTTAATTTTTTCGGTGTAAGTTAGGATTATATTTGTTCTTTTGAACATAACGATTAGAACTATTTATAGTTCTTCCTCAACTCATAAATAGGAGGATAATGAGCTTAAGAACACTCGAACTTGCGTCCTTCTGCATTAACAACAATACCCTTATCAATCGAGATCTATTCTTGTATTTGTGCTTTTTGGTTGCAGAAAGAAATTACGTTGAAGATTGTAATCCAAAAGAATTGAATTGGAAGAAATAATAATTAGTTATGGAGTATTGACTGTGAAAGAAAATGTTTTGTGAAGAAAGATAGGTCTTCGCCTAAAGGAAGATAGGTCTTCGCCTGAAGGAAAATCTGGAGCGGACTGCCATTGATTGTCCAAGTTTCACTTTTAAGTCCTTTAAAACAATTTATTTACAAATATTAAATTCCAAAAGAATAGATAAATTTAAGACTAAGCTGCATTAAAACGCAAAAGAAAAAAATAAATAAATTACCTTTGAGCCTTAGCTATTTTTTCACCAATATAAGCTTTCCAAATTTGACTAATATCACAGTTAGAAATTGTGGAAATTTGAAAAGTCTCTTTCCTTTTGGATATGTTCCTGTTCTTCCAAAACTTGAAAGTCTAAAATTAAAAACGAATTCTAAATTGGAAGAAGTATTCGGATTAGAAGATGAAGTGGAAGTGACTGCTGAAAAGGACATGAAATTTGATAAATTGGAATGGTTATCACTTGAAGAACTACCAGGCCTCATTCACTTCTATCCCAAAGGATATCATCTTGTATTGTCAGCATTAGAGTTTTGACAGTAAAAGATTACCCTAAGTTGACTACTAGTTTCTCCATTGATTCACAGGAATTTGTGCATTGTGAAAAGGTATAGATTCTGCAAACCCTTTAATTTACAGGTATAAATTAGTAAAAAGGTTTAAATTTTAAGTAAACAATTGGTAGCATATTAATAAATTTAATACTTTAAAGATAATAAATTTAATAAATTTTAAGTAAATAATTTGTAAATTATTGGAAAATATTACTTTATAAAGTATATATATATGTTTCTTATTTTCCTTAATGACATAAGATTAAAATTTCAGTTATAAGTTTTCTTCAATTGCTTTTTAAGACACCCCAGTTGCTCGAGGAAGATGGGATTGAAGAGTCTGTCACTGTTTCAAATGCAATTTTCAATGAGGATATATTTTGGAGTCAACTACCACACATTACATGAAAGAATGGATGATTTTAAAGCAGCTTTCAAAGCCATGTTACATAAATCAATAGGTGGAGGTTTATGTTGTTCGGATTTTTTTGGTTAAGTTTCTGATATAATTTGTGTCTAACATGAGTTTTTTTAATTTTTTAAGGTTTTTTTTTAATATTTAGAGGATCATATATATCCACATCCAAATGGACATGAATGCAAAATGGAAAATAAAGATTCATAGTATCATAAGTTCAATATATCAACTAAATGCAGGTAAAAACATGGTTGTCGATTTCAATTTTTAGCTCTTTTTTCTTTTCTAAATCTGCCTATGTAATAATCAAATTTAGTGTGGTTCACTTGTGTTTGTGTTTATCATTTTTGTTTAAAACAGGTGCGCTGATAATTGTGCGTTGACAATTGTGTGCTCTTTTCTTGCATGAAGTGTGTGGCAATTAAACATACAAAGTGCAGTCCAACATGATGTTTAGATAGTCAACTCATTCATATGAATTTTATTAAGCAAAGTTCAAAGAGATCGACCAACAGATTATACACATAACATTGGTCGAGATGACAATGTAACCCTATGACCACTAATCACCTGCCATGTTCCCATGATCTTACCTTTCATATCCTAAAATACCCCTATGATTTAATTAGAATGACTAGAAAGCCCTAAACTCCATATGTTCAAGGCTTACTGCAATGCCAGGGCATCTGTGTTTTTCCAAGAGCATGACACAGGAGATTTGAAAGCCCTAAACTCCATATGCTCAAGGCTTAGTTCAAGAATATATTTCAGTTTCAGTTGATGGAAACAGGGGTACAACTACTAAGGAATTGAAGACCCTTCAAATCAAACATTAAACAGAATTGACCAATAACATTTGAGTTCTTGGCCTGTAGTTGGAAGAGGAACACCTCTTCAACTCCACAATTCTTGAGTTTTACATCTTCCTAATTTAGGAAGTGGTCTCCCTGTGTTTTTGACAGTCGAGCATTATTCTTTTCATCATGAGTAACATAATTTATGCATAACATGCTTACTAAAATAGTTCCTAGTAAGTATTAGTTAAACTAATTATTTGAGCCAGCAATAATCATCAGCAAAACCTGTAAGATAACTTGATAAATAACAACTAAAAACTTACACACACATATATAAGGGAACATCAAGAACATCTTCTTTTACTTACCTCCTTTGGTGTTTCCATTGCTTTTGCTGCTAATCTGATAGATTGAAGTCTCTACAGAACCCACTCTGCGACTTTCCAGATCAAGATCCGAAAAGCCAAAGGGCAAAGATATAGATTTAGGTTTTCTGCTTTGCTGAGTTGAATGAAAAGAAAAAAGATGAATATCTAAAAATATATATATTCTGCTAGTTGTTGAAACACGTGCCAAAGAAGGTAAGAGGAAACTTGGCAATTCTATATCGGTTCATGTTTCTGTACTTTGTCTTGTCATAATTGTGTTTAATTTTTATAGTTTGAGATTCATGTATTTATGTTATTTTCTTATATCAATAATACTTTACATATTTTTTTTTCATGAAATCATATTTTAGATTATGTTCTTTTAATCACCTTGCATTCAATTACCGGAACAAAGTCAAAACTAATCACTCTATATGTTGGAAATGCCTTAAGTTTTCACAAGAATCGATAAACTCAGTTGACAACATATTTAACCATTTTACAAATGGAAAAGTGCTCCAGACAGATTCTCATATAGAACAAAAAGTCTGCCGTAGTTACAAAAATAAAGGGATTAGTGCAAAACATTCTTTCATTCCATTGTTTCAGTTAATGAAAGATACCTTTGCAACAAACTTCCCAAAAATGTGCCTTTTTTTTTTTTTACATTATGAAGGCTGGGGTTTTTTTCCTGAAAAATGAAGACTGATTTTAAATTTCAGGACAATTACAAACTAGTAAACAGACTACCTGACGTCCGAAATGCAACCCGATGGATGCACCAATGCAAACAGGTGACGACAATAAGGTTGCTTAAACGAACTGGTACATTGATTTTCATCAGCAATAATGGCTTTTCCAGGCAACGGAATCAACAAGCAACCTATCCAACAAGTTTTGGCCTAGAAGCATAAATAAATGATAGCCCAATTCCTTACTGCATCAGATTTCCGGTTCGGAAACTAAACTAAGTACCCGAAGATTTCTCGTTGGCATCAGAAATGTCAGAGTTTCGTTCCTGATCTCTCTTTCCCCTCCAGAGTATAATTTGTTCATCCTTGAACAAAATAGGTACGCAAGGAGCCAAGTCCTACATTTACAGGAAATAAGAAATAAACCTGAAAAATTAGAATTGGATTGAAGAACATCAACATTTCTACTAAAAATTCTTGTAAACAGCAGAAACAATGAGAAAATAGGAGTAGTACCCTTAGCTTTACACCAATCCTTTTGCAGTCACTCGTACCAACATGGGTGCAGTCTAGTCTAATCACCTCCTCAGTCTCGAATGCCTCCCGGACCCTGGCCACTACGTTTACATACACTCCATTCCTCGCTGAACATAAGATTTCACCATCAGCATTTACTCGAACAATCCATTTATTGTTATCAATGATTTTGCAAACAAGTATCTGAGGGGCACTCTTTAAAGTTACAATATATAGTACTATCTCATCAACACTATAAACAGTATGACTTACTGAGTTTCATAAGAGCAGGAGAATGGAGTCCTCTATTTCTCATTTCCTTGGTTTCTTCAAACGTCAGGCCATCAGCAACGTTTTTCACAAGCTTTGGATATATAGGAGCATAAGGCTTCCATAGCATAAGAGGTATAACTGGTCGGTTTTGGGGATCATAGTTTCGACCCCTATACAAAATGAGGATATTTATGTGGCGGTAGATGATTTTCCCCCCGGATTTTTCCTATAGAAATACTACAATCGAGATCAGCTAATAATAATCCAAGATTCCGAAAGAAACAATAGAGATTGTTTTTTGTTCAAACCTCAAGGTGAAAGCAAACATTGTCCATATCAAGAGTTGGTACTCCCAAACACTTGATCCTTACAGCTTCAGCTCTCTTCCAATGATTATGAATGTCATCCAACATGTTGTGTGTGACGCCATTCTTCCCTAACACAAAACAAACAAACCTTCTCAACATTCCATTGCTACCCTTCATTCCAATCTATTATGCTACTCGGACTCAAAGTCAGTGTTGAATCCTATATCGAAAAGACCGATCAATGTAAAGCTGCAACAACAAATAAGAGAAAGCCTAATGCAGGTAAATTTAGAAGAAACCCTTGCCAACGAGACCCCAGTCAAGCCTTCTCTAAATCCCATCATCCATTCCAATCTATGTTACTCGGACTCAAAGTCCGACTATCTATCTGACAATGAAAAGTTGGATCAACAAAAAGTTCCATCAACAAATAAGAGAAAGTCTAATGGAGATATATAGAAGAAACATTTGCCACTGGCATCAAACTCAAAGCTATAGCTACATGGATTAATAAGGAACTATTCCATAATCCCTTAGAACCCTAAAACGAGATTGGGTCATTTTCAACCCAAAACTTGGAATTTACATGATTTTCATCCCTTATCCAAAACAGGAGAAGGGTACTTTACTTTCACATCTGAACTATAATTACATTTTTATTTATTTATGGTTTTCAGTATAATTCCATTCATACATTGAGAGGGAAAAAAACAGAATTACCCAGATTGATTTGCCGAGCGCAATCACTATGCCGATACTTTTCAACCAATTCCTCGATTTCCTCCTCTGTAAGCGGGTCACCAAGAACCTGTATCCTCTCCTCTTCGACCAAACAACTATCCACTTCATCTCGGACCGGCGCTGAAGTCCCGGTCCATTCCCTATCAAGCCTTCCAGGTCCAAATGGAGAAAACCTCTTTGGCTCTCGGAACCCGATGGGTTCGAGTGTCGGGTCGGCTTCAGAGTAGGAGTGCCTGAAGTCAAACGGGAGGCTTGACTTCATAGGAGTCGGGTTCCGGTTTGGGGTTGGGTCGGGTGGCTTTGGTTTGGGTTTTGGAGGTTTGGAAATAGGGGAAAATGGAGGGTCGTAAGTGGTTTTGGAAACAGAGTAGGAGAAGAAGTAAGAGAAGGAGTGTTTTGGGGGGTTCGAGAGTGGACGGGAAAGGAGCTTTTGCATTGTTGCGGAAGAAGAAAAATTGGTGGGTAATTCCAGTCCTGGAAGTGGAAAAAAGAACTTGATAAGAGGAAGAGGGTGATTTTTAGCAGCAGTAACAAATGAAAGAGGGAAATTAAAAATAGTTCAGTATTTGTCGTCTTTTTTACTTTATAGCCCCATTAGTTTTGACTGCTTACATTTTCATCCCTTGCAATATGAACCCTGTTTTATTGAGGAGGATTCATCATCACAACACATTCTTCCCTTTATAAAATCATGGATATCATCCAAACTCGGATTCTCAAATTTTTAAAAAGTTTTTTTCCCATATTTAAAAAAACTTTACATCATTCTAATATCTCAATGTACTGATACAAATATTTTTTTAAAAATTTATAAGCTCTAGTATCCCTAAATTTTCGTATATAAAAATACACTTAGTTAAACCCTCAAATTCTTAAATCTCATTAATTAAATCATTTGACAAGAATACAAGAATTTAGAGCATATTTAACCTTTTAAAAACAACCCGAATAGCAAAATATTGGCTTTAGAAACATTACACCAAGAAATAGTAACATCAATGGTGAAACTAATGGAATCAATCTTTGGTTCTTTTACTCAACCTTTCATCCTTTAAGCGCCTTTGATCCCCAACCATGGATTCAAAAACATCCAACAAATTCTCCAACCCATCAACCTTCTCACCCAAAGCTTTCAAACTATATACAATGCTCTCAATGGTTGACAAACATCCTACCTTTGGTTGACTCCTTATTTCACTATACAAGCTCATCCTGTCCAAATCCAACCTCAAGTGTGGCAAAAGTTTCAACCATGGATTCTCATTGTAAACTCTACCAGCTTTAGACCATGTCCCATCTAAAACAATCAAATTCTTCACCTCGAAATGCATTGATTTAAGCTCATCAACCCCAATTGCATTTTGACTTGGAAATAAAAGTACTGATCCTTGTGGAACCTTGATTTCAAATTCTTCACTTTCTTCTAGTTCCAGTTCCATGTTCCCTTCTAATTTCTTCCTTCCAAGTTTTTTCACAACAAATCCTCCTCTCAAAGCTTCTTTGGCCATTGTAGATGTCACTATGTGTTCAAAATTTGGCTTCTTCCCATGTGTGTCTACTTTCCAAATATGAGAAAGATGACTAACAACTCCATACTTAAGCATAGTAGCATTAATCACAACCCCTCCCCCATTTATAGCATCTACATGAGACCCTTTATCTAATTTCTCACAAGGATTCTCATTTTCATCAATCAAGTCCCTATTTTTCTCATCTTGACACTTCCCATCTCCCTTAACTTCGAAACCAGCTTTCTGGGTTATTCCCTTTTCCCTCACTTGATCAAACCCAGAACTTTCCGGTCCAATCAAACCTAGACCCGGTTCCAACAACCTGATTTCGAACCGGGCTTCAAAATCGACTTCAAAAACAGTGACCACATTGAGATTCTTGAGCCCTAATTTTGCAATCCTAGTAGAATTTAAAGGGTGGTTTCTTTCTAAACTGTGTTGAAGAATCGTTACACTTATGGAGTTGTCGAGGTTCCGGGTACGGATCCTACTGCAGAGGCAGACTCGGGCAGGTTTTGAGCAAGATGGACATATGGGTCTTTTTGGCTTTGCATCCGACTGGGCTGCAGACATTTTTAGGGTTTTTGAAGATTTGGGGATTAGGGTTTGCAGAGGATTGAATGGGTTGGCAGTGGTTCGAGAACGGATCCGGGTGCGAAAATGGATTAGCATTTGATATACTGACTGAACGGTTTTGATTGGGGAATTTGATAAATCATAACAATCCCTTCTTAAACCCTGGCATTGAACGATGCCGTTTCGAGAAATAATGAAAAATAAAGCATTATGTAAATTATTTTTTTAAAAAAATATCAAATTTAATGTTTTAATGAAAATATTTGACTGAAATTTTAATTTTTTTTTCAACAACATTGGCGTGCTAACTTGAGTGATAATTCACATGTATTTTATATGGACATGTAATTATTTATCTTGTATGTCACATAAACAAATAATTTAGTATTATGTCTAAAAATATCAAAGTTTCAAAAATAATATTATCTATACTATTTATTCAAGGTCCTAATTGAGTTGGTGTCACGATTCAACCGGATATCAACTCGATTATGAAAATTATGGAATTTTTTTATTAAAACTTTAAATTTATCATTTAACTAAAGCTTTATTTTAATATATTTTTATTTTAACATGTACAGTTTATTATTTCCATTACGTTATATATCTATATTATTATTTAGGCCCTTAATTAAGTTGTTTTCACAAGTTACCTAATACCAACTCGATTAAATAAATCCTATATTATCATTTAAGCCCTTGACTAAGTTGCTGTTATGAGTCAACCATACAGTAATTTGATTAGAGAAATTATAAAATATATGTATATATCATTTCGTATTTAAAATAAGTTATATTATTCGAAAATATTTTAATTTTTTATTTAAAAATATAAAAAGTGGATAAATTAAATAAAAGTAGTTAAAAAGACAATTGGAGCCTTTGACCAATTAAAACTTACAGTTTCCACACGCCAGAAGGAAAAAAATCAAAAGCCAACCCATTTCTGATTTTCCATTTGATCTGTTCAACTCAAGTTTACTCCTAAATTTTCTCAAGGAAAAAACACAAACTCTCCCCAAAATGCATGATTTTTGCTTCACGATCCCTTATGGATTAATTCTTGTGGCTGGAGGAGTTATTGGGTATTGGAGGAAAGGAAGCACAGCATCACTGGCTGGGGGTGTAGGCACTGGGTTTGTTCTCATTCTTGCTGGATATTTGAGCTTTAAAGCTTTTGAGAAGAAAAAGAACTCTTATTTTGCTTTGATTCTGGAGACTGGTAATGTTTCTCAAGATCTCTCTACTTTCTTTTTGTTGTAAATTTGATCTGGGTTTTTGTTTAATTTAATTACGTTTATGATTTGTTGTTAGGCGATGAATGGTTTATGTAGTTTAAAGGTATTAAATTCAATTGGTGTTCATATTTTGGGGACTGAAAAGTTTTGACTTTTTTTTTTTAAGATTATTGATCATAGATGATGTTGGTGTATTTGTTGAAATCAAGAATCAGATTGGAATTCAAGTTCTTGATCTTATTTTGCTGAAATTCTAAGAAAAATGGTCCCTTTTTTTAGCTTTGAAATGATTCTTCTCTGCTATCATAGATTTGACCCTCTTTAATCTTCAAAGCTCATTTGGCATCATTGTTATTCCAGGATGTGGGTTTCAGCTGCTTAAGCACCTTATCCCTTCAGTTTAAGCGTTGTGAGGGATTATGAGTAGAAATATGCCTTCTATTTGAAACCAAAAAAAAAAAAAAGATTGTAAAAAGATTTTTCTGGTCCCTTTTAATTTTGATATTTGATCAAATCGGTCTCTCTTGAAAAAAACTAAATTGCTCTGTTTTTTTAGAGGATCAGTTTGCGAAATATCAAAATTGAGAGGGACCAGGGAGGTCTTTTTACCCAAATTGATCATAAAATATAAGCAGATTTTCTGTGTTTGTCATGTTCATGAAAGGAGACTTTTCTATTGTCTGCTTGCCTCATTCATTTCAATGATGACAAATGTTGGTTCTTTTTTACTGATATACCTTTAAACCAGTTACTGCTGCTGTGCTGACATGGATCATGGGACAACGTTATTACCAAACATCTAAAGTTATGCCGGCCGGAATTGTTGCCGGAATCAGGTATGTTAATCTCCTATTTTGACTTTTTCAGTACCTCCATGTTTCACACATCATGACTGAGTTCTCTACTGGGTAGTCTTCTAAGTTTTTTCTTGAATCACAAGATCCCTTAAATAGCTAACAAAACTCTTAGACAGGTAAACATGTCGTAAGACTATGACCTTTTGTTCCATTGCCTGTTCCGTAAAATAGCGCCTTTCAAATGTGCCAACCGTTAAACCTCCATTTCCGATTCATTTCATACCTATTGCATAATGACTGCGTACTCTATTTCGGTACCTCAAATGAAAGTCTCGTGATCTTTTGATTCTTTAACGATGTTTAAGTTTTCTGTGTTCCATCATCAATCTATATTCGACTAGAAACCGGTCCCCGTATGTTCAACTCTTATCATTTCCATTTCTAATTTGAACTCTTTTACAATGTTCGTGTTTATTTCATGTTTCTTAGTCTTTGGGAGCTACTAAGTAATATATGATTTTCGTGGCAGTGTTCTTATGACCGGGTTTTACTTGTACAAAATCGCTACCGGCGGCAATCATTTCCCAGCCAAGACGGAATGATGAACACTGATACATTGACATTACCAGTTACAACAGATCTTTCAAGATCATTGAAGCTTAGCTGCTTGAATTGGAAAAGTTTAGTTACACAACATGTGCTGTACTTTCTTTATTTTTTGGACAATACATGTGTTGTACTTTGATGTGTGCATGAAGTTAAAATATAGCCTGTCTTGTATACCAAAGAACCTCGGTTTATTCCTTTACCAAAGTTATGCTGTTCTGTAAGAAATATTCTTCTTTTGAAGTTAGTGGAGTGAATGGCTCACTTAATTCTCCAATTTTGAATGGAGTGGTTTGATACAAATTCTAGCATGAATTGCCACATTGATCTGTTCTATCAATTTCCAAAGACTTCAGGATGAGGTTTTTAAAAATATGTTATTAATCCTTATTGTCTTGACAAAATTTGAAATTTACTTGAAGAACTAAAAATCGAAAGTATTTCCTTAAAATTTTGATTGAATTGTCTTGGTATAACATGACTTATAATTGATAAAAAAAAACCAAATATAATAATTTAAACAAAATTTGACAAAACTACCGACAATAAAATGGTTAAATTGAGATTTTTAAATTGAAAATGTAGCACATAATATTTGAAGTTTTCAAGTACAAGAACTAAAACTCAAAATTTGTCAAAACACAGGACTACCGACATATTTTAACCTTACACATTACATCAGACTATAAGTATTTTACCAAGAGTAAAGGAAAGTTTTTACAAGGAGAAGATGATAAAAGAAAAAGTAAACTATTTTTCTTCGATGCCTTGTTTAGCCTTCTCTATCCTCTATTTATAATACAATTACAAAACTCAATCTAATCCTTTTTGAATCCCGCATAGTTTGTTGATAAGGATCATGTCTTTGTCATGAACATGATTTCTTCCACGTTGCATAGTTGAATTAATGATTTCTTCCATGTTATTGACTTGATTTAATGGTAGATTGTCATCATTAATGGTTGCTTCCATCATTAATTACATCATCATTAATTTAATGACATTTCCCCGTTGCAATTTGTTTGTATCTGGATGCCTTGTTTTTCTAGTCGCTTCCTCTTTCTACGTGGCTACCTATTTTGGCTTTATTCTTCTTGAATATTATTTAGATTCATTTTTTCAATGTCATCTAGATATAGTGAATTTAATGAAAGTCTTGGTGATGAATTCAAAGTCTCCCATTTGCTTCGATTTCTTCCAGGATATGAGATAAAAAAATTTCAATCTCCATGTCAGCTATCTTTTTTAATAGTCGTATAGATTTTTCATCTCTTTCATCCTGAATTTTCCAGTTTGATATGCCAATATTCTTGTTCCATCAGTCCAGAGTTGATAAATCTCTTGTTGAAGTAAATATTGGGCTTTTGTTATTAAATCTATCCCTACTTGGGTTTGATAATAATTGAGCTTTGTAACACCTGTCAATAATTTTTGTCAAGTGTTCTTTGTTCTCTTTGACAGTTGATAATCGAGAACTTCCTATCATCCTTTGAATAATCCATATTTGATGTGACTGATAATTTTTTTTTTCAACTATACCAATAAGGCTGCTTATTTCAATATGAAAATAGTAATAAAAATCATCATTATTTATTATATTTATTAATACCGACTTAACGGCTACAGGAAAAACTTTTAAAAGATGAAAAGAAAAATTTTGATCTATTATTTCTTTAATAAAACCCCATTCAATATTGTTTATATCAAATGGTTTATGATCCAATCTAAATTTTATAGTTGAAAATTTTTCATTTAAATCATTAGTAAAAACATAAGCTTGTGAAAAATATTCAGAATTTTTTTTTTGAAATTGAGTTTGCTGTTTGCAAATAACTCCATATATTTTTGTAAAAACTTCTACTAGTAAAATTTGTCTAGCTTTATTATATAAACATATTCTAAACATTTTATTCATAATAGGAATATTTTTTTCTTTATTAATAAAATGCTAAAATATATCAATAAGATTGTTTATCTCCTTAATATCTATAAAATCTATTTGAAATTTAATAATAAATCGTCAGCTTCACTTTCTTTAGTTGTTTTTTCAACTAAAAATTGTGAAAACTTTGTAAAAACTCTTCTGAAATTGGCTCTTTGTTCAGAAATAAGGGTTTTCCATATCTCATTAATAAAATTATATAATTCTAATGATAAACCTAGATTATAAAAATCTTGTATTTCTTGAATTGTTGCTGTTTCAACAAATTTTCTGCTCCCTTTATCATTTCAGCATAACTGGCTTAAAATGCTAAATTTGGATCTTGGAACCATTGTAATAGACTTACCGTTTTTAGTGTCAATGATAAAAAAGTTCTAACTGGTTGTTTTACCATTGGATATGACACATAATATCCTTAATTAGGATAAAAATGTGTTTGTGCAAGTATAGTCACAAATCCTTTGTTAGAATTTGTTGTTTTCCCTTTGTTGGGTTTTTATGGACAGTTGTCCATTCTCCAACTTTTTCTAGAGGTTTTTTACCTCTATCCATAGGGCTGCTAAAATAATCAACAATAATATTAATTTCTTTTCTTAATGGTGTATAATTTTTATTACACACAAGTTTATGCTTTTTTACTAATGGTGTCTCTATAGAAGATTTTTCTACAAATAACATAATTAAATTTTTATCAATAGCAAATGGTAAATATTGATATAAAAAATTTCCCTAATTGTAAGTCTCTATGCATTTCAGGAAGACATAAAATTTTAGGTATTACAAATCTTACATTATTTATATAGATTGGTATATTTCTAGCTTTATATTATATTATAGTTTCATTACCATCTATTCCTATTACTTTTATAGGATGTTTCATTGGTTTCTATTTTTCTACAGGAATGACATTTTTTCTGCAAATACTAATTGTAGCTCTGGTATATAATAAAGCATGTAAAGATTATTGTTTATATTATCTAAATTGAAATGTAATTTTAATATATGTATAGTTTTTCCTGGATTGAAAATTTGAAAATGTAATTATATCATTTTTTCCTATTCTCATTTGTTGTAATTCTTCCATTTTAGTCTTTCTGGAATTACTACTTGGTTCAGTAGGAAATATAGGAATATGAACCCTTTTCATTCTTATTGGTGAAGAATTGGCACTAATATTATCCTCTTCTTCCTCTATTTGAGTTTTGAGGGTAAAATTAAAATTTTATTTATATCAGTTATAGCAGCATTTTTAAAATACAATTTATTTCCAGATGATATATTCTATAGTACTTACAGGTTTAGAAGTACTTGCACTATTGATCTTTTTTATCATCCAATCTTTTGGTATTGATAGATCTTTTAAATGTAATAATTTTGATTGTATCTAGAAAATTTATTAGGTTCAAAGAGCTCACAATTTTTGTTATTAATCTCTTTTATTTCTACCTCTGCTGTATTTGTATATTCATTAACAGAAGACCAACTTATTGCTAGATCTTCTGATAAATTATTAATTTCAAAACTTTTTGTCTGAATTCTTAGACATAGACATTCTTATATTAGAGAATCTGTAATGGATATAAAATAATTTAGTTTAACTTTAAATCCTATTACACTTGTGTGTAAATTAAATTGAATTCCTCCAATAAGTGCTCTTATTGGATTTTCAAATATTTTATCTAATAGAACTGCTATTATGGGTATATCTTGACCCTTTCTAAATAAAGCTCTAATTGTTATCATTATTATTCCTAAATGTATATATCTAACTTTTACAACCGAACCGAGCATGTTTCCAAAACATGTAAGAATAAATAGCAAACCTCAAACCTCAAACCTGAAACCCATGAAGCTATTAGGACTAGTTTTTTCAGCTCATCCAGTGCAAATCATAGAACACTACAGATCTACGTATAAAACTAAAATTCAACGAAAGAATTGATTGTTTACGTAAATCTATCAGCATCATGTCGTTCTTCCATTTTATATACCATTCACAAGAATTCGGCACCTGACATACCCACTCCTAGTGTGACTAAGCATATTTACAACTGATATTAAACACAAATTTCTTGAACCATCTCGCATAAATTTGTCCGAAATGATAGAAGTACTAACGGCAGAATCGATGCTGTCTTAGCAGTTTTGCGGCCTGAAGTACTTTGGAGGCATAGAAGGACAACGTTCATTCATATGGACGTATGGATCCATTGAATTATATCCAGGTAGTTCCATTCGATACTTCCCTTTGATCTGACAGTAAGGAAGCTTTACATTGTCTGCGTCATTGCACCACTTTGGCAGCCGGCTCGAATCATTCTCGAAAAACTTTAAACTATAAGCATCTTTGATCTGTATGTTTCAGTATTAATTCAATCAACTCAGGGAAATTCATATCACCTTAAACAAAGATTTTAGTAAAAAGAAGCTTACTGTAAACTCCGTGACTTGAATAGAGTCAGCAATCGGATCAAAAAGTCCTGCCTCCTTGTATAATTCGAGAACGAAAGCAATGCATGATGTTGACTTCCCATCACTATAGATCCAATTATCCTGTTCGGGAATGGTCAACAGTTCATCAAAAGATGACCCGCGCTTTTCGGTTTCAACCAATATATCAGAAAGATTAAGACCCTGCAGTGAACACTATGGTTAGAGAAAGAATACACTTTGAAGCATGTAGGTCAAGCTTCTCCGATAGAATCTTTTTGAAACTCTCAAACATGTAATTAAGCAAGTTGCGTGCAATCTTCAAGATGTAAATCCCAAACAATTGAGATTGTGTTTCATGTGTGGACAAACCACAAACTCAATTTTAACCAACCATGAAGAATACCATACCTGAGTTCCAAGCCGCTTGTTTAAGGCCTCGTTCCACATGTTAGCTGCATATTCGGGTTGTATTTTACTCCAAACTGTCATAACTGAAGCTACCTGTACAAGCATCAAGCAAACACTTAAAAAACATTCAGAGGCAACTGCGGAGATGGAACAAGAGTCATAAGGAAAAGACACTATTAAAGCTAAAATGTAAAACTAAAATCTTAGCATGAATGAGTATCAAAATACCAGGTGAGCATCCAATGGAGGAGGATAATTTCCACCAATGGTGTCTATCCAGCTAAATATCATGTTATGGTAACCATACGGTTTGCCTGCCATGCTTAGTGCGTACTCCCACGCAGCAGTCTCGTTAAACTTTGCTCGAACATCGGGATGCAGTGGTAGATATGCAATATGGGGATTAGAATCGTCCTTGTTCAGCTCAAAATCCCACCATTCATCCCATGGTACGATCGCAATGATATCTTCTCCCTACAAAACCAGGACAGATAAAATAATAATTGAGTGTCAGTAATAAGTACCAGTAGAATAACTCGAATAAAGGTAATCTTCGGGGATTAAATTCAGTACCTTCTCATTTTCATGTCCTGATTCACCAATCCATAGCTTCCCTTCGGAATCCTTTAAACAAACAGCAGTATGACCAGCATAAGCACCACTAACCCATTTCTCGAGAGTCTCGAAACCACCCCATCGCCCACGAATTTTAGATATAGCAAGGAAATCTCCCGAGTGTACATCATCGACACTGATGTTAGTAAACCACGGCTGAGGTCGTTCTTCAAAAGTAGCCCCCATATGTTTCTCAAGAAACCCAATATTAGAATTCTCACCCCATCCGGTATTTGTAAACAAGGGAAACACATCCCATAGAGCCTGAAGTGTTCCAAGCATCCCTGCTTGCATCAGAAAAATTGAAATCCCCCTGTTTTTCACCTAAATTTAAAAGTGACATACGAATCCGTGTATGAGTTTGCAGTAAACTAACACTTGATGTTAACTCAAAACTAACAATGGCAACTTACATATTCATACTCAGCTTTATCTTGCCATTCCTTGATTTCGAGCGTATGCTCTCGAGACAAAAAATAATAATCCCAAGTTACGCGGTACGGAGTTGCGAACACATAAAGATCCATACAAGTCCAACTATGGGGGTAGCTGACCTGTATAAGCACATAAATACCATTTTCACATACTCTATATAACCAATTCTATCAGTATCCAAAATAAAGAATTTTGCATCATTCTGAGCCTGAATTATGCAAACAACCTATATTTACACAAAAATATATCAATAATGTCCTCTGATTTCATCAAAATACTAAAACTAGGTATAGAAAACCCCAATAAAAACATACTCCCAAATTTGATAAATTAGGGTATAGAAAATCAAAATCCCAATCCCAAATAAAGCAATTTCCTTTCTCAATAAAATTTAAGCACTTCCAGTTCAAACCAAGCAATACCCAGAAACAATAACACTACAAAAACCTGAAATAAAATTTAAATTTTACGCAGTCCCAAATCAAACTAAGAGACACCCAGATTTAGAAAACACTCAAAAGCTAAAGTGGTTTACCTTTATATGTAGAGTTCCACCGCCAAATTCACTGCCGGTTTTGTTATGGAACTCCACCCAAGCCGTGTTCTCATAAAAGCACGCACCTTTCCAGTTCACGATGCGGTTCGACGATGAAACAGAGCCGACAAAGGACGGTAAAAGGTCAACAGGGCTGTTGAGAGAGTTGAGGACCGGCCACGAAACTTGTCTCGGTAATAAAGGTAGAACATCCCGAGGGTGAAATGGTAAATTTGCAGCTTGGACTTGTGAGATTATGAAGAAGAAGAAATGAAGGAAACATCGAAATAAAGAAGAAGAAGAAGAAGAAGAAGAAGAAGCCATGAATGAATTTCAGAGAAAAGAGAAAACACCACACATAAGTTTTGCTGTTCTTATGTTTGTCATGCTTTTTTTTTTCAGGTTTTTTTATTACTTAATGGTTGAAGATGAATAATAGGGATATTTTGGTTTATTATATTCCTTTTTCTTTTTAAGCTTAGAAAAGACAACAAAATAAAATGGCTTTACGTTACTCTATTTTGTTTCTTTCCTCAACATATTTGGAATATTATTTTCTCATTTTTTATGAATTTAAAATATATATATATATACTTTGCTTATGGTTGGAAGAATACACAAAATTATTTGGTTTTAATTCTCTACCAACACTCAAAGTCACGTGATTATATATAAAAAAAAGCACTCCATGTCACGTGGTAGTAATTAATTTTTAATTCGTGTATTAATTATAAAATCATTTAGTTATAAAGTCAATCCGTTAAAAGTATCAAGACTGAATTTCTTATTATATACCATGAAATTAGCTAATTTGATCACTTTTTAATATGGGTCACCCTCGTAAAGTATCTACAATCTCTTTAGATTAAACTCGTTCATCTAATTTGATCACTTCTTATGTCTTTAGGTTAAAATTATTTCTTTGAATCTTAGAGCAATTTGCATGGTGTAAGTTTTTTTGACTTCTAAAATTATTGATGAGACAACCTCCTTCGATAAATCATCTATAACTACACAATTTTAAAAAAATCTATAATTAAAGTGACGAATTCCATAGAGATGATTCACACCATCGTTTAACCGGAGATATAAATATAAGTATAAAAACCAATGTACACTCGAGAAAACCATGGGTCATTCAGACCAACATGGTTACAGGCAGTAAACATTAGATGCCATAATTTCGTTAGCACATTTTCTTGATGCTTAACATTTGACTATCTAGTGACTTTTTTTTTTGGTCCCAACAACCATGTGCATCTACCAAAAGTTGTAACCCATGTGTCTTCTACCCAAGTCATTGATATTTTTTTTTTCAAAAGACAGCAACTTTTGCAAAATTGCTCCTATATTCAAAGAAACCCAAACAAAAAAAAAATTTCTCCCTCACTGAAAAGCCTTGATCCATTTCCCAAAACCCTAAATCCCAACCTTAATAGCATCAAGTAACAGTACATGCATTGAATAAGAAAGCTAATTATGATGGGTTTTCCCAACATTTTAATACTGTTTTCTCACTTTGATGCTTATTTGAAGAATGGAGAACCTGTAATCCATTTTCTTAAACCCTCAACATTAATCGTTAACCTTAATCCTTAAACACTTAATTTAAATTAAAAACTTTAGATAAATACTCATCTGATCATTTTCCTTCACTAGTTTTGGTCAAGGACTAAGTTTAACCAAAAAAAAAAGAACCCCAACTATTTTACATAAGAACGAACTTTTGGAAATGTTAAAGCATCAATTGAGTCCGGAGACATCCTCTAACCTACCCTTAAATTGAAATTATTAGTTATGATCAGTTCGATTTACGATTAGATTAGAAAGCGTACTCATACCCAAAAATATGTTTAGCATTTACAAAAGTCCATGGTCATGAAAAACATTTAAATCAAGGGAGTAAGAGTTTTCTTCAATTCAAGTTAGATTTTGAGGGAAATCCTTGATCTAACAAGGGATTGTAGGGTAGAAAAAGTTAAAAGGAAACTAATTGTGGCATGAGTTTATCGAATGCTTTTATTTATGGTGAAGTGTTTATGAAAATGAGTTAGCGTTTAAAAAGGTCATGGGTTTACGACTATTACCAAATGGATGAGAATTTAGGACAAATTTATAACCTTATTTATATTGCTAAACTTGACAACCATGAGATGTGATGTGCTATACATGGAAGCGTCAAAGTCAATGTAACTCCTCCCACCCAAAAACTATGGAATCTTTGCCAAAGGAATTTTAAAAAATGGGAGACTGAACTTGACACCTATGCATATCAAGTTTAATGCATTAAATTAGGATTAAGGTTTGCTTTCTACGATTTCGAGTAAGAGTGTATTAAACTCGACAATCATGGATGTCAAGGTTGAGGTAATATCTTATCAAATTTTGACACCAATGAGTGTCGAGTTCAAAACACTTTTTAGAGATTCGTGATTGAAAGAATCTTTAACAAAATATTTAAGTAACTCGACACATGTGAATGTCAAAGTCCTTTTTATGAGAATATCACTTATGCTTATCGAGTTTAAGGTTTGAAAATTAGTCTATAAATACAATACTTGACATTTCCTCTTCCCTTATCTAACACCGATATCTAAACTCAAAATTCTAACCCATTTTCGTAATCCTTAAACCTAAATTTAAGTATTAGTATTTAGGGTTTAAATTTTAGGGTAAATTTTATACATTTGTCCCAAAAAAATATCCAAATAAAAAATCGTTCTCCATTTCCCCCACTCAAAACCATTTGATAATTGAGGGAGATGGGCTCAAGATTTATAGGATTTAGAGAAATGAACTATTCCCGTATGCTACAATTTCATCTAGTATTACTATTTTGACATTCATTAGCTTGATAGATTCCTTCGTTTGGTAATGTCAAATTAGTTGAGGAGTTACCTCAAAGGAATAGATGTCAAATTCATTGATCTGATATTGAGTTGTCCTGCAAAAAAAACATAGTATAGATATGCTAGTCACTAACCTCTAGCTCAGTATACTGGTTGTAGCAAAAGATTCCAGTAAAGGAAGATACATGTCATATATTTTGTTGCTTGACTTGTTTGAAAGTAGTATTTCTCTTGCCATCTAAAGCATCTAGGCTTTAACATATCGATCAATCTCCAAAAGATTTACATTACATAGAGGGATCGGTTTGATAAATTTATGCAACCATGTGCATTTAATCCAACTCCTATTGCATTTATTCTCCTTGGTCGATGTAGCACCTAACAACTGCTAACACTTTGACTTCAGGTTGATGTTATTGCCTCTAATTATCGCTTGTTCGTCAATAAGAAAGTCGGTTATTAAAGTGACATCTTCTTGTGTTATAGTCACTTCTCCATAAGGAAAATAAAATGTATGAGTTTCCAGCTTCTATTTTTCCAACAAGGCAGCATGGATAAGCAACTCTAGTATCATTTGAAATTTTATTATTGTAGATATCACAAATAAATCAACATACTATAAGTGATTTCGCATACATTCATTCGACTTTGGAAAGCTTAAATTTTACCGAGCATGAACAATTAGATTTCTTAATTGTCCAAATAACAAAAAATTAGTTTTATACAATCTTAAAAAAAGTTCAATAATAATAAAATTTAAAAAATAGAAGAAATATGTACCATATCCCCAACATGGTAAGCTACATGTTCTTTAAACCTTAAAGCAAATATTTTAGGGAAAATAAGCAGAAAATTAAGGGGTTTTTTCTTCTACAAGGAGGGAGAAATTTGATAGATTTTTTTAGAGAATTTTCGATGAAAACAAAAGAGAATGAACACTCAATCATGAATTCAATATCCATAAATATCGAAGTACTTGTCCTAAAATTATAAAATCTAGAATTTAACTTCTAATTTCACCAAATTTTGACTTAGGGTTAATTTAGTGTTGTTTTTTAAAAATATTTTTGGGGTCAAAATCGTTTTTGGAGTCATAAGTAATACTAAACAAATAACTTTAGGATTCAAAAGTGCTTTTGAAAAGTGTTTTTCAACCTAAAAGCAAAAACAGTTTTTTTTTAACTTTTGCTTTTGGCAAAAGCATTTTTAGAAATAAAGGATAATTTTAACACTTACAAAATATTTTATATAATATTTATATTGGATACGTAATTACTTTCTTATTGAAATTTATTTTAAATATATAATATATAATATTTCAATTTTTATTGGCTATGTTTTAATATTTAAATTTTAGTTTATATATTCAAATCAAATTTTATAAATAATTGATATTAATTACTTAAAAATATTTAAAATTTATATTTCATATATTAAAATATTAAAAATAAATTATAATAAATTATTTTTATATTCTTACTAAAATATCATAAAATTAATTAATTTAAACATTATTTAAAAGCATATTTGTTACTAAATGAATATTTTATTTCTTAAAATCTCTTTTTGACAACAATACTAAACACTTAAATTTTCAACCAAATATTTCAAGAGTACTTCTCGAAATCACATTTCTACGTCAATTTTTAAAAACACTTCTCAAAAATAATACTAAACTAGCCCTTAATAGCAAAAGTATTTATATTGTGGCATGAGAGATTGACTTCAGTCTCAATCAACCTCACCCCTACCCGCAATTATACAAAAAAACCACCTATTTTCATACATAATATTTTGTTTTGCTATATTCAAATAAAAGAACCTACTAATTAGTATCATGGTCAAATAAATAAGAAAATATAAATATATTCTAAATATTTAAAATGCTTTAGAAATAAAATTGCAGATATATCAAATAAATATGTATCAATATTAATATTTTCAAGATATTTTATTAAGGAAAAGTAAAATTTTCTTCAAATTAGAATTTTAGGACCACAACAAAGTATTTATTGTGTGCCCAAGGGTAAAGTCAGAAAATTTTTTAGGGGTTGAATGAAATAAAAATTTAATTTTTAATAGTCTATAACTTTATAATTTTTAAAGAATTGAATTAAATTTTTATAATTTTGGGGGGTCAAAGTACAATTTTCTCTTTACTAATTTAAAATTCTAAAATTTTTTAAAAAGCCAAAACTATAATTTTTCATTTTAGGAGGGGCTGAGGTCCTGCCAGCCTCTCTGGATTCGCCTTTACATGTGCCTGCTTACCAAACAAACAAAAAATGGGATAAAAAAAGTGATCACTATATATGTCAGATTTATAATATGAGTATATTTATAAAAACAATATATAAAATATTAATGGAACTTTAATTAAAATGACATTTTTGATAATTTGTATAATAATTTTTAAATTTAATTTGAGCTTAAATTATTTTTTATATATCTTATATAAAAATATAATAAATTTCATTACTTACTTTTAAAAAAATAATTTTTAATATTTAATTAATGTGAGATTGACTTATGATATAAGTAATATAAATATTATTATCCACATTAATTTATTGTTCACTTTAATTTATTAGATCTAACAAATTCATCTCAAAAAGGGAAAGAATCTTAGTTAAATATTAATTTATTGTTCACTTTAATTTATAATATCTCACAAATTCATCCAAAATTATTCTCACCTACCCCAGCTCTAATCCATTATTCTGTGAAAGCAACTTCAAGGAAGAAGATCCTTCCAAGGAACTACTACTGAGAAAATATTTTTTTAAATAATTTTATTATAAATTTCGATCATATCTGTTCTTTTTGACATAATGTTTAGAATTATTAATAACCCCTCTTCAATAGTGGTGTCCAAACGGTTAACCGAACTGAATTAGTATTAACCGAACTTTTTAATCCTTTAACCGTTAATCAAACCGAATATTTTTTTTAATTGACCGAACCGAAATATTTCGGTTACCGAATTAACCGAAATTTATATGTTTTTGTTGTTTTGGTTAAAACAAGTATAAAACATACCCAAAAAAAAATTAATAATGTTCATTTGACCGAATTAACATAATTAAAACTACATATAATTTGTCTTATTAATTATTAATTTCGGTTAATTCGGTTAATTACCTGATTTCGATCTGAATTAATCGATAACCAAACTTCCAAAATATCATTAACCGACCTCCGACCGAATTAATTCGGTTTTAACCGAAATTTGTACACCCCTACTCTCTAACCTATAAATAAAAAAGATAATACGTTTCAGCACACTTAAACCTAGGACAAGAAAATAATTATACATTGCAACAAAAAGAATATGATATCATAAGTTGAATTATCTCACTTATTCATACAGCAATAATAAAAATGAATCTGTACCTATCAAAAATAAGAAATGACTCTTCCATCTCTTTGACTTGGAAGCTTCACTAGAAGTTCCAAATATAAAAATAATAATGAATAGATAGGGTTAATATAGTATTTGGTATTTGTATTTAGTTTTGGTATTCAATTTAGCACTTTAATTTTTTATTTTTTGTTTTAATTTTGTATTTGAGCTAGGCTTATTTTTTAGTTTGGTAACTATTTTTTTTTCAAAATGATAATTAAGTTTTTCTTTGTTTTTACAGGTACCTGAGTTTAACTTCAGTTTTCAATATGGTATTTGAGTTTTTCTTTTATCCCAATTATATACCTTTTTTTTTTAGAATACAGATATCAAATATTTATTAAGCCACATGTTATTTGGTATGTGTATCGAATTGAACATTGAAGCTAAACTTAATTACAAAATTAAGATAAATAAAACTTAAATATTAAATTAAACATTGAAATCAAATATAAATACCAAATAGTATATTAATCCTAAGAGAAAAGTAACAATTTTTTTTCTTCATAATTTCAACCTCAAATATTGCAGCTCTAACGTTAGTCCATGAATCAAACCCCCAAATGAGGAGATATAGGATACACAGGGAACCGATATTGATGTTTGCCATCTCTATCCATCATCTCAACACCTTCATGCATCAACCAATACGGATTTTATTGGGAGGCACAATTTCAAGCTTAGACAACTAAATGAAAATGAAAGATATAGAAAAATGAATAAATACATCCTAAAATAAAGGTGAATGTTTTATCGAATTTACTCGAATCGAGTGAAAAAATTTCGAATTAATCGAGTTCACGAGTTTTATTTTATCATTCAAACTCAATTTATCGAATTTACTCGAATCGAGTAAAAAAATTTCGAGTTAATCGAGTTCACGAGTTCTATTTTATCATTCAAACTCAATTTGAAATTTTTTTCGAATCGAATCAAGTGAAATGAATGAATACATAGTTGTCCAGATTCATTCAAAGATTTAATTTTTAATTTTTTTATTAATTTTAATTTTAATTTTTTTGAAATATTTGAATTTTATTTAATACTTTTTATAAATTTCAATATTTTTTATAAATTTATAAAAAAATTAAAATGTTTTTAATTAAAAAAAATTTAAGTTTTGAAATGAATGAACCTAGACAACCATTTGTTTGGGTTCATTCCAGTAAAAAATATTTATTTTAGTTTTTTTTAATTTTTTTTTAGATAACATGACAATTGACGTGGAATAACCTCATCAGTTACTGCCGATGACATGGAGCGTCATGTCAACGTCGTTAATGACCACAACAGTGTTGTAACGGCCAAAGAAGGAAAACGATGGTCAAATGGCTTAATTGATGTAATTTGAGAGTTTGAGAGCTTAACTGAGAGTGTTTTTCATGATGAGGCTTAATTAATTTTTTTCGCGAAAGTTCAAGGGCTTATATACTCCTTTAATCTATAAATTATTTAACTTTTTATTTAAAAAATGCAAGAAAATCATTTATGTGATTTTTATTTAAAAATAATATAAAATGAATGCTAATATATATTTCTAAACAAAATATGCCAAGATTTAATATTAATATATCAGTTTTTTCTCACTTGTGTAATTTTTTTGCTCAATAAAATATGTCAAAATATATTTTTAAAGAAAATCATTTATGTAATTTTATTTAAATATACTAAAAATGAATGTTAATATATATTTTTAAAGAAGATATGCTTACTCTATATTGATCCTACATTTAAAATAAAAATAAATCATTACGGATAAAATATGTAATTGAGATTAATTTGGAGAATCAGAATTAAAACCAAGTTGAATGTCGAAGCAAAGCTCAACAACAACTTTTTGAAGGGTCGATCTTAAATTGTCTTCTCATTGTAAGAGGAGGTAAAGACAAATTAGAGTGGTGCAGTGGAAGCGCGGTAGACCCATAACCCACAAATCCTAGGATCAGAACTTGGCTTTGATATTTTTGGCAAATAATATTCTTTTTACATGTTTTTGCTACGACCCTTGAACTTTCGTGAAAAAAATCAATTAAGACCCTTTGCGTAAAACGTATTTAATTAAGCTCTCAAACTCTTAAATTGCATCAATTAAGCTCTTTAACCAATATTTTCTGTCTTTGGTCATTACAGTGTTAATTTGACCGTTAACAATGCTGGCATGGCGCTCCATATTATTGAGAGTTGTTGGCGTAGCAGTGCCATGTCAGAAAAATAAAAATAAATTTTTTTAAAAGATATAAAAGTAAAATAAATATTTTTTAATTTTTTTTCTCCAATGAGCTTGGAGAAATTGTTCAGGTTCATTTATTTCAAAACTTAATTTTTTTCTAAATTAAAAAAAAAACAATTTTTTAAATTTATAAAATATTATTAAATTTTTTTATAAATTTTAAAAAAATTTAAATAATTAATAATTAATAAAAACCATTTAAAATTTAAAATTCGAAATGAATCTACACAATATCCAGATTCAATGTGAATCTGACATACATTTTGTTAAACTTTGTTTAGTATTTTAGGGCTAGTTTGGATGGGCGGTGTGTTTACCTCTGGTGAGGTTAAAAACAGTGGTGGCGGTGAGATTAGTTACTGTAGCGGTGAGATTAGATACTGTAGCGGTGAGATTGGAAACAATAGTAGAGTGTGTGTTTGGATTCAAACGCAGCTGTAGCAGTGAGGTGAGAATAAAAAATGACTATTAAGAACATCAGATAAGAATTGATATATAATAAAAGTTTTTAAAATTATTTTATTTTTTTTAAATTATTAAAATATGTGAATTTATAAATTCATTTAATAAAATATTAAAATATATCTTTCAATATTTTAATGAATTATATAATTAATTTAAATTATTTATTAGATAAAATGATAATTATTTTTAATAATAAATGAAAATACTTGATAAATGGTCATTATTTTAAGTTAGAGAGAATTGGGTTTTACAAGGGATCGACAGTTTCTCGTTTGAACTCCCTAGAGAATTGATCTAAGCATTGACAAGCACACCAACTTCAATTACTGGGAGTGCCACAGGTTCTTTAGTTTGGAGCCCATCCCGTACAAGCCTATTTTCAATTCAAACGACATATGACATTGTAGTCGAGAGAAAGAAAAATATGGCTGTAAGAGGGAACATCCCAACTTGGGACAACATATGGAAAGCTAAGCTCCTACCCAAGATTAAATTCTTTTTTATGGAACTGCAGCCTCAAAGCACTCCCCATAAGGAAATTTTTGAATACGAGAGGCATTAACGTCAGCTGCCTTTGCTCGCTATGCCATGCTCACGAGGAAACAATAAGACACCTTTCAACAAAATGCTCACTACACCAAAATAGGGATATAGCGGTGCTTTTAGCGGCGTTTGGACAAAAAACGCCACTAACAATCGAGCATTAGCGGCATTTTACGAAAAACGCCGCAAAATATCGAGCATTAGCGGCGCTACATAAAAAAACGCCGCTAAAACCAAGCATTAGCAGCGTTTTACAAAAAGCGCCGCAATAGAGTAACACAGAACGACGCCGTTTTCATATATTTGGGAACATTAGTGGCGGTTTTTCCCAAGCGCCGCTAATACTCCGTTCTTCAGCGGCGTTTTATAAAAAGCGCCGTAATTGAGTAACACAGAACGACGCCGTTTTCATATATTTGGGAACATTTGTGGCGGTTTTGCCCAAACGCCGCTAATACTCCGTTCTTCAGCGGCGTTTGGCGTTAAACGTCGGTAAAGTACCCGTATTTTAGCCGCGTTTTTTGCGTCTGTGCCGCTAATGGTCTTATCTTTAGCGGCGTTTTTTATAAACCGCCGCTGATGCTCTGCTCTCAAGCGGCGTTGATGGAGAATCGCCGCTAATGTTCCGGTCTATAGCGGCGTTCCTGTAACAGCGCCGGTAATTCTTGGGTCTATAGCGGTGTTTGTGTAAAAACGCCGCAAATTAGAAAATCTAAAATATTATTTCATTCTTTTATATATTCTCAATTAATGTTTGAATTATATTATTATATTATAAGTTATATATTATGAAACATATATATATATTAATATTGTGTTAGTTACGTACGTACATTTGTTTGTTAGCTTAAAAATAGAGCATATATTGGGATCTAAATTAAAGTTGTTATACATTATATTAATTTGAATAATTTCAGTAAGTTATAAATTATAATGTTGGTTATATTTAAATTATACATACTGCATAAAATTGAAATAATTTTATAAATTCATATTAATGTATCAATTTAAAATAATGTCATAACAATTATCAAAATAAAAAAATCTACTAAAAATCATTAAACTTATAAATAAAGACAAATAAAATAAATTAAAAAATTAGCGGCGCTTATACAGAAAACGCCGCTTTAGAACAAGATTTGTGGCGTTTATTGCAAAAACGCCGCAAAATGTGTAACCGAAACGACTTCGTTTTTATACTGTTTATTGGTAAAAACGCCACAAATGAAAGTTATGTATTTTAGGGTTTTGGGATTAATATTTAAGTTTTGTTGTATACGGTTTAGGGTTTTAGGGTTCGATACATAATGTTTATTAATTTAGGATTACAATTTTATGTTTAGGATTTTGGGTTTAGGTTTACGGCTTGAGGAATAGGGTTTAGGATTTGAGTTTACATGTTAGTTTTAATGCGAGGTTTACGGCTTATAAGATATATTAATGATCAAATTTATTGTTTTACGGCTTGATGTTTATGGTTTATGGTTTACCCTTATTGATTTGAATGTTACAATGCTTGGTTTTTGTGTTCAGATTTCCATGAAGAATATGAGGTAGCTAGGGTTTAGTCTTTAATTTTAATGTTTACGGGTTATAGGTATTAATAGCTTCGGGTTTTAGGGTACAAAAGCAAAAAAAAAATTAAAATTCTTTCTGCTTTTTACTTCTTATTATGTCACTAGTATATAGGATTGTAAGTGACAAGGTTATATATATATATAATATGCCACGATATATATCTATGCATATATGTTATATATTATACATATTGCATAAAATTGAAATAATTTTATAAATTCATATTGATGTATCAATTTAAAATAATGTCATAACAATTATCAAAATAAAAAATCTACTAAAAATCATTAGACTTATAAATAAAGACAAATAAAATAAATTGAAAAATTAGCGGCGTTTATATAGAAAACGCCGCTATAGAACAAGATTTGTAACCGAAACGACTTCGTTTTTATACTGTTTATTGGTATTAGCGGCGTTTTTTGTAAAAACGCCGCAAATGAAAGTTATGTATTTTAGGGTATTGGGATTAATATTTAAGTTTTGTTGCATATGGTTTGGGGTTTTAGGGTTCGATACATAATGTTTATTAATTTAGGATTATAATTTTATGTTTAGGGTTTTAGGTTTAGGTTTACGGCTTGAGGAATGGGTTTAGGGTTTGAGTTTACATGTTAGTTTTAATGCGAGGTTTACGGCTTATAAGATGTAATGATCAAATTTACTGTTTTACGGCTTGATGTTTATGGTTTATGGTTCACACTTATTGATTTGAATGTTACAATGCTTGGTTTTTGCGTTCGGATTTGCATGAAGAATACGAGTTAGCTAGGGTTTAGCCTTTAATTTTAATGTTTACGGATTATAGGGATTAATAGCTTCGGGTTTTAAGGTACAAAAGCAAAAAATTAAAAAAAATAAAAATTCTTTCTGCTTTTTACTTCTTATTATGTCACTCGTATATAGGATTATAAGTGACAGGGTTATATATATAATATATGCCACGATATATATCTATGCATATATATATATGTTATATATTATATATACTGCACAAAATTGAAATAATTTTATAAATGCATATTAATGTATCAATTTAAAATAATGTCATAACAATTATAAAAAAAAATCTATTAAAAATCATTAAACTTATAAATAAAGACAAATAAAATAAATTGAAAAAATAGCGGCGCTTATACAGAAAACGCCGCTATAGAACAAGATTTGTGGCGTTTATTGCAAAAACGCCGCAAAATGTGTAACTGAAACGACTTTGTTTTTATACTGTTTATTGGTATTAGGGGCGTTTTTTGTAAAAACGCCGCAAATGAAAGTTTTGTATTTTAGGGTATTGGGATTAATATTTATAAATTTTAATGTTGTTAATGTTTAAATTAATCATACTGTATAAAATTAATTTTTTTTTATAAATTTTATCAATTAAAAAAAGTATTAAGTAAGAAACTTATTAAAAATAATAATTATAAATAAAAAGAAAAAAATATATTATAACAACTGAATTATTAGTGGTGTTTTTATGAAAAACGCCGCAAATATATTTAATTGAAACGGCGTCGTTTAGTGAGAGATCAGATTTCGGGGTATACCCCCTCTCCCATCGCCAATTTCATTTTTCCTCTTCTAAAATCCCTAAGTTCTGAAATCCCTAACTCCATTTTCTGTTTTTGCTTTCTCCCATTTCTGAAAATCAATTCTATATCTCTTTCAAATTTCCTTGTTTGGGTGTTTCAATTTCTTGCAAAACTGATAAAAATCGGGTTCGTACATTCCGTAGACACAGACAGTTGACGGAGAACGTCGAGGAGCATCGTCGGAATTGGTGGTCGGGGGAATAAGTGTTCAAGGTTCGCTTTCCCCATTCTGCCTCCGTATACATTGGGTTTTCCCCAATTTGTTAATTTTATTTTTCCTTCCCTGTTATTGTGCTGAGAAACTGACATTAAAAAAATATACTCTGTTTATAGGGTTTTCGGTCTTCCTCTTAAATTTTTGTTCATCGTTTTGAAGGTAGTGTAATGGTTCGAATGTTTATTTATTTTCTGAATGGTTTCATTGGTTAGGAACTGATTTTATAGTGTTTGTGTTTAGGGTTTCATTCAATTCCATTTCATTGCTTCCTTTTCTATTTTCTGCATCGTTTAGCAGGTATGTGAATTAGGTACAATTTTCGTGCTGATTCCTTCTGTGCTAATACAAGATTAAGTTGAAAAGCATTGACGTGTGTTCTGTGCTAATATATTTTTACCATCATATTGCTAAGAAACTTAAGTGATGTTTATTGTGTTGTGTGATTAAATGTTGCATCATGGCATGGCATAATGCTACAATTTCATTTTCCTCACGTCCTTTATCTTTATGAGTGAATAGCAGTCGCTTGTTTATATAAAAAAATTATGCTAGTTCGTTGGTTTCTTGTCCCATTTGTAAATTTGCATCAAATTGTTTGTTATTAAGGGGCAAGAAAATAATATTAACAGTTTAAATTAACTCCAAACTCGACCTTAAAAATTAGCTTGTTCACTTTTCACACCCTCTTTATCTTATGCTTGAGATTAAATCCATTTATTCGAGAAAAAAAATCTATTTATAGTAAATGTTCTTTTTCTACCCAATTTCATCTGTAAAATTTGAATGATCAGTATATTAAGAAAACCTTGAACTCTTATGCTTTTCATAGAAGGCTTTAATTATAGATAAAAATCAATTGAGTAATACCCAAAGCTGCAAACAAATTTCTTGAAATATTAAGTTGTCAATACTCAATTTTACTGTGTGTATATTAAAATTTGAGAGTTTGAAACAATTTTAGTCACGTAGATTAAATATTTTGGTAACATCTTATAATCAATAAAATCCCAACCAAATTAAACATAAAAATATTTAGCAAAATTTTATTATGCATTTTGTCATATTCGTATGTTCTAATTAGTTTATTACTTTTAATCAAAATAATAAGAAGATTCTTATTTAGTCGCTAACCTCTACCGATGCTAGAAAAAGATTCCGGTGAAGAAAAATAAATGCAATGGACATTATTTCTAGCATTTTTGCTATAATGTAAGGTAGGGTTCGAAATTTAAAATTTCAGAAAAAGATTCCGGTGAATAAAGATAAATGCAATGGACATTATTATTGATACATTAATATGAATTGTTATGACACCAAATAAATTTTAAACAATAAATTTTAAACATTAAATTTTAATTTTAAACACCAAATAAATTTAAAGATTATTTCGAGTAAATTACAATTATATTTTTAATTTAATTCATCAACAATTTCAAACATTAAATTTAAGCTTAAAATATGTTATTATTTTATCTATTTACTTAGGTAATATGTTTATAAAGGTTAAAAATTGGTAACTTATATGTCTCTATCTTTGCATATCGTATCAAATAATTTCTAATATTTAGTTTATATCTAATATTTTTGTTTTTTTATTTAAATTGAGATCTAATTAGATACAAATCTAAAAATAATGATTTTCTTAAATATTGTTAAGAAAAAACAAAATAAAAACCCATTCTCCGCAATAACTACCAAGGAAAATAAATATCTTGTATTTATTTTTTATTGAGTGTTGTTTAGTCTAGTTGTGTAGAGCATGCCTAATATTAACATATACCATTTTAAGGTACTGTTAACGGGTTATATAACTTACATAATACGACATAATACATAAATATATATCAAATCTTAACTTACATAGTGAAATAATACTTATAAGTGAAAAACTTACCCTTGTAATATCTGCTGAAAATCAGACTTCCAAGAATTAAGAAATGGACCGGTCTTGGATGAATTTATCAAGGGTAAGCAACGAATATCGAAATGGAGTACAGACTTTTCTGAATTTTGCATTTCAATATTCAAGCCAAGAGAACATGATTCTTTGCCCCTGTAACAAGTGTGTCAACATAAACTGGCATTATCGTGAAGTTGTATACGAGCATTTAATTGTTGATGAGTTTGTTCGAGGTTATAAAAAATGGTTTTTCCATGGAAAATGCCCGCCTAGTACTTCCTCGTCAACAATGGATGTTTCTTATCCTGGTAGATCTTACCATCAATCCGTTGGAGGGGATGACATGGAAGGTATGTTGCGGGATGCATTTAATATGCACAGTCATGGTTTGCAGTCGTTCCCAGCCGACTTTGTGCCATCTGCTGATTGTAATGTTGGTGCAAATACTTTTACCGAACCGGGAACAAGTGTACCTCCTGAAGAGCCGAATGGAGAAGCGGCGAAGTTCTACACGTTACTTAATAACATGAACGAAGAACTATATGAGGGGTCAAAATTCTCCAAAATGGCTTTCTGCGTTTGTCTTTTCCAGTTAAAATGTTTGGGAGGGTGGACCGGAAACTCTTTGACAATGCTGCTAGAGTTTTTGAGAGAAATGTTTTCGTTTGCAAAAATCCCTCAGTCATGCAAAGATATGAAGAAAATGATAAAAGACTTAGGTCTTGGGTACAACAAAATCCATAGTTGCCGGAATGACTGCATGTTGTATTGGGGCGATCGAAGAAACCAATAGTGCTGTCATGTATGTGGCGAATCCCGTTGGATAAATAGAAACACAGAAGATGGGAACGACAATGAAAATGATGCACAACCAAGAACGAAGCCGGTCAAGATTTTGCGGTATTTTTCGCTGATACCAAGGCTTCAAAGGCTTTTCATGTCGTCGAAGACAGCGGAGTCAATGACGTGGCACCATGATGGACGAACCGATGATGGATTATTAAGGCATCCGACAGATTCTTTAGCTTGGAAATCATTCGACAATAAATTTCCAACCTTTGCAAGCGATCCTAGGAGTGTGAGGCTTGGCCTAGCATTTGATGGATTTAATCCTTACAAGATCATGAGCACTGCGTACAGTACTTGGCTAGTAGTGCTTGTTCCTTACAATCTGCCTCCGTGGATTTGCATGAAGCAATCTTCCCTTATCTTATCTATGATTATCCCTAGAGAGAAAGGGCCCGGAAATGATATCGACGTTTATTTACAGCCACTTATTAAAGAGTTAAAACAATTATGGGCTGGTGTTGAGACATACGGCTGGATGTGGACCATTAATGACTTCCCTGCTTATGCCAATTTATCCGGCTGGAGTACAAAGGGTCGTTATGCGTGTCCTTGTTGTGCTGCACAAACATGTTCGCAATGGTTATACAATGGGAAAAAGTTCTCTTACATAGGGCATCGACGGTGGTTATCGAAAAATCATAGATTCAGATTTCAGAGTTCAGTATTTGATGGTACCGAAGAGTTCAGAAAAGCTCTTTCGCAGACAAGTGGATCTGATATATTGTTCATGTTAAAAGATATAATTTTCAGTTATGGAAAGATGAACCACCCGGAAAACACACAAATAAATAAAATATCAAATGATAAAGCTGATGATGACTCCGATGAAGAGGATGATCCCAATGAGGCGGACTTGTGGAAAAAAAGAAGTATATTTTTTGAGTTGCCTTATTGGGAGCATCAGCTTTTACGACACAATCTTGATGTTATGCACATTGAGAAACATGTCTGCGAGAACATTGTGGGTACAATTTTAAATGTAGATAGAAAATCAAAAGACAATCTTTAGAGTCGACTTGATTTAGTTCAAATGGGAATTCGACCTGATCTTTATCCGAATCCACTTCCTAATGGGAAATATCGGTTGCCGCCTTCAATTTTTTCGATGTCGAGGATAGAGAAAGAAGTGTTCTGTACAGTGTTGAAGGATATAAAGGTTCCAGATGCGTATGCATCAAATATATCTCGATGTGTTAGTGTTAAAGATCGAAGACTGTATTCGCTAAAATCACATGACTATCACATCTTGATGCAAGATTTACTGCCAGTTGCTCTACGATGTTGTATGTCGAAGAAGGTGACGTCTTGTATAATTGAACTATCCAATATAATGAAAGACATTTGTGGCAAAGTTCTGGATGTTCAAGAACTTCAAAAGGTACAGGATAGAGCCGCATTGACTTTATGCAACATGGAGAAAATCTTCCCACCTTCCTTCTTCACTATTATGGTTCACTTGATAATCCATCTCTCGGGAGAAGCAATTCTTGGCAGACCTGTTTTCTACCGATGGATGTATCCCATAGAAAGGTGTTAATTTATTTTAAAAACTCTCCTTCCCTAAACCCTATATGCCATTAAGTACAACTTTTCATAATGTTGCATATCGTGTTTAGGTTCCTATCCAAATTAAAGTCTTACTGCCGCAACAAGTGTTATCCAGAAGGATCAATTGCTGAAGCCTATTTAGCAGAGGAATGTATGACCTTCTGTTCGCGATATTTGGATGATGTCGAAACAAGGTTGAACAGACCAAATAGAAATGCTGGACTCACGGATCATAACTTGACCGATACTTATTTGTTCCAAAGTTTTGGAGAACCAATCGGCAAAGTGGAAATTGCAGAATTAGATGATTTTTCGTGGATACAAGCACATCGGTATGTTCTGTTTCACCACGAATCAATGGAACCTTTACGCAAGTAAGTTCTAGAAATTTGATAAATATTCATCAATTAAAAATTGTTTATCTTCTAACAAGCTGAACTTATTTTTTACATAGTGAGTACAAACAAATACTGAGATCTCGTTTGCGCTCCCGAAGAACACAACTTCGAGACATGAATAAGTTGTTCACAGAATCTTTCCATGAATGGTTAACCGAAACGGTATGCAATTGTAGCTTTCATTGACATATAATTATAATATTTTCTCATAAAATTTTTATCAACTTAGTTTACTTTTCATACAATAGGTTTAGAGTGGGAAGAACGTGACCGACGAAGTTAAATGGCTTTCCCAAGGTCCAAATCGGGTGGTTAAAAGATATAGTGCGTTCCTCATAAACGGATTCAGATTTCATACAAAATATCGCGAGAGATTGAGGAGAACACAAAATTGTGGAATAGTTGTTAATTCCTCAATTACTAGTTATGCTAGTGTTAGGGACAACAATCCTGTCGAGGGAAATGTAGAATATTTTAGACTTCTTACTGATATAATTGAGTTGGATTACTACGAAAAATGGAAAGTTGTCTTATTTCGAGGTGAGTGGGCCGATGTTAATACTGGTCGTGGAATTAAGCAAGATCAATTTGGTTTCACAATGGTGAACTTCAGTCGATTGATTCATACAGGACAACAATTGATTGATGAACCGTACGTATTTTCTTCTCAAGTCAAACAAGTTTTTTACTCAAAAGATCCAATTGATGAGGGTTGGTACGTTGTACTCCGTAACATCCCTAGGGACTTGTTTGACATGGGCAGTGGAAGTAGAGATGGCATTGACGACAGAACACAAACTTTGTCATTTCCAGAACAAAACTTAAACGAAAATATCCCTAGTACTAGTACACACAGTCAATGGGTCCGCCAGGATACGGACGGAGATATTTATGGATTATAATATAGTAAGCTTTTACGATTATTTAATTATATGGACGAACATATTATTATTGTAATTGTATATTAAGTTTTCAACTAATTTATTTGTATTGCAAATAAAATGCCTAGAAGACCCGTGCGAGCGCACCGCATTGTTTAAGGTACTCCAGACTTGGTGGAAACAAACAGCACTGAACAACAGACTGCTATTGGATCTTCGAATGTTCCAGTTACACCTGAGGAACCTATAGAACCTCAAAGTAATTTAACATTTAATTTACATGTGTGTTGACTTATTATTTATTTTATTTTATTAATTTATTATATTACAATACTTTTATTTTCCAGCTGAAACTAGTGGGACGCGGAGAGTTCGCGGACGTACGCTACTGAGGGATTTATACGATCTAGATCTAGTCGAGCATGTCCAAGTATCCAGTAATAGCCTTAGTCAGCCTGTTGGATCAGAAGCTTTCCTTTTAGCAGGATATATAGGCATTCTAGAACGGAATGCAAATATGTTGCCAATTAACTTCGAGTCATGGCATAAAGTGCCCGAGAGTAACAAGAACCAAGCTCTCGATAACATTAAGGTAACAAAACGTGTATATTATTTATAATACTTGGGTTTAAGTTTCGTTTACATTTACTTTCTTAAGTTGTGTTTTTTGTAGGGGAGATTTGCTCTAGAGGTCTACGATGCTTATGTAAAGAAGGCATTGGGAAAAAGATGGAGAGACCATAAGAGCACTTTAAAGAAAGACTATTTTAAGACAAAAACAACACTCGAGGAGAAATTACAAAATGTCCCGCCGGGAATGCTGAGGTACCAGTGGGAAGAGGTCGTTAGATTTTGGACTTCGAAGAAAGGAGAGGTATGTGTTACTACAAAAATCTTGTAATTATTTTGGTTTATAGTATTTACTAATTAACGTACTAATAATTTCATAACGTAGGATCGTGAACGAGTTGGAACAAGTAGTAGGCAGAAACAAAAATTCACGCACACAGCTGGGTCGAGAAGTTTTGCGTGTGTAGCTCAGACCGAGGTATTTTGAATTTTTTAATACTGGCAGATATTTATTACTTTCTATCAAATAATATTTTTACTATCGTATTGTAGGAAGTGTTGTCGGGTCAAAAAGTTGGACGCCTTCAACTTTTTGACATTACACATAGGAAGAAAGATGGAAATCCTATGACTCCTAAAGCTGCAGAAATTATGGTACGTTTGCTTAATACAATTTAACTTGTTTTAATTATTTATACTGTTTATTTTCTAATGGTTTATTTCATTTCTTGTAATGCAAATATTGTTAAGTTATGTTGCATTTGTTTTTTTAATATAAGTTGCGTTCTTAACTATGTGATTTATTTTTTAGGAAAAATTGGAGGATAAAAAGGCGGAGGCGAAGCGATTGCTTCCAGTGATAGTTCTGTTCATATTGACGACATTGATAACCGGATTATCACTGAAGTTTTGGGTCTTGAAAGGTATGGTCGGGTTCGATTTCAAGGATCTTTTGTTAACCCATCCCAATATTTTAGATCCAGCTCGCAACAATACATGCTTTCGGGGAGTCAGGCTCAAGCTGAAGTTCAGAGGTTAAGAGACCAGATAGCTCAGATGCAAGCGGCAACGAGTGAGCAAATTACACAACTTAAAGCGGAGGCAACATCGAGAGAAGCTGAGGTTCAAAAAAGATATGAAGAACTCCAGCTACAACTTAAAGCAGATGCGGCAGCGATAGAAGCAGAGGCAGCAGCGAGAGAAGCTGAGGTTCAACGAAAGTATGAACAACTCCAGCAGCAGCTTAAAGCAGATGTGGCAGCGAGAGAAGCAGCGGCTACTGCGAGGAAAGTAGAGGCTGCAGCGAGGGAAGCAGAACAGCTTAAAAAGTTCGATGAACTCCAGCAACAGCTTCAAAATATGATGAAGATGTTTCAGCAGTCGCAACCGCCGTCGTCTTAGACTATCGTTTAAATATACTTCAATTTTGACTTTGGTATTATCATTTTAACTTTTACAATTTTTTCAGAATAATACGAATTTTATTTTATTTATTGACATTTATTTTAAATATTATATAGATTTGGTTAGATTTGGTTGGTTAGATTTGGTTTCTTCTGATTTGTTTTTACAGGAGGGGGCTGAAAACAAAATAAAAAAATTTTCAAATCTGCCAAAACCTAAAAGCGCCGCTAAAAACCATAAGGTATAGCGACGTTTGTTTTTAAGCGCCGCTAGAGACCAAGGTCTCTAGCGGCGTTTGATGGGAAAGCACCGCGAAAGATCCTAGTCTATAGCGGCGTTTTATGGGAAAACGCCGCAAAAGATCCTGGTCTATAGCGGCGTTTTATGGGAAAGCGCCGCGAAAGATCCTGGTCTATAGCGGCGTTTATGGAAAAGCGCGCGAAATATCCTGGTCTATAACGGCGTTTGACGGGTAAGCGCCGTTAAAGACCATGGTCTATAGCGGCGTTTTGATGCAGAAGCGCAGCTAAAGACCATGGTTTATAGCGGCATTTGATGCAAAGCACCGCTAAAGACCACGGTCTATGGCGGCTATTGATGCAACAGCGCCGCTAAAGACCATTGTTTATAGCGGCGTTTATTGTAAAAAGCACCGCGAAAGTTACCGACGCAGTCATTAGTGGCGTTCTTTGCGGCGCTTTGCTAAGTGCCGCTAAAATTATTTGCGGCACTAAAAAACGCCACTATAGCCCTAAAAAAGCGCCGCTAAAAGTCTGTTTTGGTGTAGTGGCTGGACTAATTGACAAGCCAAAAATTCCATGAAGAGTTATGTTTACCTCGAACCTTTGGGGAATTTGGTTGTTCAGAATACAGTACTGCGTTGAGGAAATCCATATATAACTGCCACAATAATAAATGAAAATATGGGCATTTTTTTCTGCAATAAAACTTGACTGCCCACTGTGTTTAAGCTGGAGCTTTTATCGCCAGTTGGAAATGAGGCTGACAGTGAGGTTCAAACCTTCAACTGCACCTCACCATTCTTTCTCCAAACACCAACACAGTGCAGGGAAAAAGAATATTCCTTCAAAATTCCATCTCACCATGGCTGATTCTGCATCCAAAAGAAGCCTTAATATCTGACAGACCATTTTAGTATCTAACAGATCATAGATAATATGATTGGCTCTCCATTGATGATCTTCAACTATTTCATTTTTCTGAAGCCTTGATCCAATGCCTAATCACCCAATAACGCACGGTCTTAAAGTTGCAAACATTATTACTGATCCAATATTAATAGTAACTCCGATAGCTAGCCACCGCTCATCTCCGACCACAACGAACGACAAGGCTAAGTATGCCACTAAAACAAGCATGCAAGCTAACCACAATATCTTGTTAATAACGACCATCAATTGCTTCTTTGCCTTGCTTTGAATGACTACAACTGAGGTGATCTGAACCACCACAACAACTAGTGAAGTGAAGAGAGAAATGGCATCAAAGATGAAGAATATTATAAAACAATGGTTTTGTCCTATCCAAAGAAGATTTTGGTCAATGTTAGGCACATATATATAGAACATCATTTATGTGTTTCAAACCTGTTAAACTTTTAATAACTACTGTTTCTTAACTGGAATAAACTCACTATTTCTAATTTTTATTTTGGAAATGATAATTTATTAAGTTATTTGAAAAGTGTTGGGTCATTGGTTATGTGACTTTTGCAACCGCTATCGATCAACCAGGAATCATTGGAGAAATATTTGGCTACAAAAAGAAACTCATTGTAACAACCCGTTTTTCAATGGTGTTGGAAACAATTGTTTCGGGACCACAAATCCGACTAGTAAGTTCGTATAATTAGTATTTAAATTTAGGAGTCAGTAGTAATTTTATAATGAAATTTGATTTGAGGAATTTTAACCAATTGAATTGAAAGTTAGTATAAGTGGTTCGGTTCAAAAGTCAAATGGTTATTGAAAATGAGGTATTAGGGCCTCGTTTCCGTAATTTAAAGCCGTAAATATTTTTATTAAATAATTACAGAGTCGCATTATAGGTGAATTGAAGTTTTGTCTGGTAATTTCGATGATTGATTGTTTAATTTAGGTAAAAGGACTAAATTGTAAAAGAGGTAAAAGTTAATCGCTATAGATTTAAAATACTAAAGGGATCAAAATGATGATTAGACCATGGTAAAAAATCCAAGCGTGGTTACATGATTAAATCCACTAACTTTCGGGCTATTTCCTCATTTAGTCCTAATTAGTTTAAGGTTAATTGAAACAAAGTTTAATTAATCAATAATTAAAAATAATTGAAGGACCAATTGTGCAATTGGACCCTCCTTAAATGTCAAACGGTGGAAATGCTATGGAAATCTCTAGAATTGTGTTTAATTTATTTAGTTATTAATTAAAATGTTTTAATTTAATTAAATTAAAGGTATTTAATAATAATAATAATAATAATAATAATAATAATAATAATAATAATAATAATAATAATAAAGAAACAATTGGCTTATCTCCTTCATTTTTCTTTTATGCTTGGCTGAACCTCCATTTTTGGAGCTTGGGAACTTCGGTTGACTTTTGGTTGCATGCTAGGTAGGTTATTATTGTCCGTTTTCAGTGATTTTTATTTTTTTGAACTCGTATTAACTTAATTTAACCAATCCGAGGACTAATTTGTAAAATTATCAAATGTTTTGAATTGTGTCATTGATGAGTTTAGTATAGTCTTGAAGTTTAATGATAGATTATTAAGCTTAGTAGTTAAATAGGGCTATTTTGTAAAGTAATTTTTAGTAATTTTTAATGTTTAAGGACTAAAATATTAAAGTGATAAAATTACAAGGATTTGATGCAAAATAACATAAAGTATGGGCTGTAGTGGAGTGTTATACTATTGGGCTGAATTCAATTTAATTAAAATTAGTTAAATTGCAATTTGAGCTTAAAGACTAAATTGCATAAAAGTAAAATATTAGGGGATAATTTCGTAAATATATCAAAAATGACTTAATTGCATAAAATTAGTTAATTCTGTTGTTGAAATTAATGAGTTGAATGAAATTATTATTTTAGATCAAGAACGAGTGGAAAACTGAAAAAAAGAGAAAGTTACTAAATAGTCCCTATACTTTGTCATTGCTGCAGATTAGTCTGGTAAGTTCATTCGGTTTAATTTTAATACAATTTTAAATACATAATAGATGAAATCCAATTATTGAATGTTTATTAATACAAAAGATACCTTGTAAATGAGAATTGATATATTGACACAACAATACTATTTTTCTTTTGATTGAGATATTTTGAGCCGATGAACGTAGGATAAAGTATGATTGACATGGCAAGAGGTTATAGTGCGCACTATACGGGATTGATTTGAGATAAGACAATGATTCCTGTTTATTTCATGTTCATTGAATATACCGAAGTCCAGCAGTTGTTGCGGACTATCGTGTTATATTTATAGTGTTTTTGGCGTGTTAACAGGAGCGGATGTAAAGCCTTCGGGCTTGGCACTTAGTGTCGAGGTGTGTTACAGGAGGGATGTTAGCCTATGGGCTAGGCACTTGGTGTTGAGGCGTGTTACCGGTTGGATTGGCTCATATAAGCGTTTGGCGTGTTTTTGGATAGTTAATCGTGTACTTGTATCCGTATATTGTTCATCTGGAACTATTTAATGAAAACTGAGTATTATTGAAATATGGAAAATTGATTTGTTCTATTATTGAGTATTTCTTACCTGTTGTAAGCTGTGATTGACAAGAATTCTGATAATAACCCTGTTGACATGAACTTTATTCATTAAACTTGTTATTTGAATTATGTTAAATTCGGTAAGTTTTATCGTTAAATCGACGAACTTACTAAGCTTTATCATTAAACAATTAAGTAACAAATGAGCATCAAATTAGAGTGGTGTAGCGGAAGCGTGGTGGGCCCATAACCCATAGGTCCTAGGATCGAAACCTGGCTCTGATATTTTTAACAGTAATATTTTTTTACTTGTTTTTGGCTTTTTGCTAAGACCCTTGAACTTTTACGAAAAAATCAATTAAGCTCTTTGACCAATGTTTTCTGTCTTAAACCGTTACAGTGCTAATTTGGCCGTTAACAATGTTGGCATGGCGCTCCCCATCATTGAGAGTTGCTGGCGTAACAATGCCATGTTAGCAAAAAAATAAAAAATTTTAAAATATATAAAAGTAAAAGAATTTTATTTTTAATTTTTTACTCGAATGAGCTTGAAGAAATTGTCCAGGTTCATTTATTTCAAAACTTAATTTTTTTCTAAATTAAAAAAAATTTAAAATTTGTAAAACATTATTAAAATTTTAAAAAAATTTAAAAAATTAATAAAAATCATTTAAAAGTTAAAATTCGAAATGAATCTACACATATGATATCCAAATTCAATGTGAATCTGACATACATTTTGTTAAGCTCATTGTTTTGTATTTTAGTATCTGACATCACAGGCCATGGATAACATGACTAGCTCTCCATTGATGATCTTTAACTATTTCATTTGTCTGAAACCTTGATCCGATGCCTAATCACCCAGTAACGCACGGTCTTTAAAGTTGCAAACATTATTATTGATCCAATGATAGTAATTCCGATAGCTAGCCACTGTTTATCTCCGACCACAATGAATGACAAGGCTAAGTATGCCACTGAAACAAGTACACAAGCAAACCACATTATCTTGTTCATAACAACCATGAACTGTTTCTTTCCCTTGCTTTGAATGACTACAACTAAGGTCTGAGCCATCACAACAACCAGTGAAGTGGAGAGAAATGGCATCAAAGATGAAGAATATTACAAAAGCAGGGTTTTATCCTATCCTTGCTTCCCCAAGAGAGAGTCCAGGTGGAATGTTTTCTTTTCTATCCACATTTTGACTAGGAACTTGGAAAATACCAGCAAAAGCAACTGTGGCAATTAAAACATTTGATGCAACGCCGAATCAGGCTTGGGAGTTTATTTGATATAACTTGGAAAATACCAGCAAAAGCAACTGTGGAAAATACCAGCAAAGGCTATAAGGCCAGCTACATTGGAGGTTTCAATGTACATCGCCGCCGGCGTTTTACCTCTAATCATTTGGTTTATTAAAAGCAACAATGGTTTTTTCTTTTATTTTGATATAATGAGAATTTTAATTTTTTTATTTTTATATGATTTTGAGGTTTAGTTTTTAACTAAATTCAACTATTATTCTTAAAAGAGTTAAATAAATTTTAAATAAAAATGTTAAACTTTTAATAATATTATCATGTTAACCCACAAGGTAATTTAAGTGTATTTTATTTTAATATGATATTATTTAATTTATATGTTCTATCAATAAATAATTTAAAAATTATAAAAATATTTAAAAAATATAAAATCATAAAACTTTAGAAAATATAAAATTCTTATAAAAATTTAAAAAATATATAATAAAAATACATAAGAATTATCATGTAAATTATAATGTTTAAAAAATTAACAATTTAATCAAAATTTTCATTTAAAAAATAACAATTTAACTCGATTTAAAAGAAAAATGAAATTTTTAATGTTAAATTTAGAAAAAAAATTAAGAATTAAATTTATTTATTTTTTCTCTTGTCCTTTCAATTACTCACGTATGTACAATCAACGGCCACAGTTTAGTGTTTTTTTGGCTAGTATTGGGCTGCTTTTAAGGATTAAACAGGGTTTCTCTGTAACAGCCATTTTTAAAACCTCTAGACTGTTCATATACTTTCACCATTTTTCTCACTATTGTCTAAAAGTTCTTGTGTTTCATAAAAAATGGCTAAAGATCACTCTCAATCAATCTGCCAACTAATCAGACATGAAAAACTAGTTTCACCCAAAGATGGAAAAAACATTGTAGGAACAGCTAGGTTCTTGAAACCATGTGTTCAAACCATAGCTGCAACAATTCCCAACGCGCCATTGTTGTTCGAAATCTTCTCTCAACAACAAAACCTTAAGAAGTGGCCTGATAGTGTCGAGATAAAAGGCTGGCATGCCCCTCAAAAGCATTGGGAAGAATGGATCGATGGCATGGCTAGAAAATATGGTGCTTTGTGGTACCAGACAGGTATTTGTGATGCTATCTTGAGTTCTACATATGAAATCAGGTGTAACAAAGATTTAATACTTGGTTTGGTTGAGTTTTGGTGTCCTGAAACTAATACATTTGTCTTTCCATGGAGAGAGGCCACTGTTACCCTTGAAGATGTAATGATTCTTGGTGGGTTTTCAACACTTGGGGATTCAGTGAGAAGACCATTAGAAGGGAAGTTGGTGAAGGTTGAAGAAGATATGAACAAAAAAACGTTTGGTTTTGTCAAGGAACAAGTCAAAGAAAGCAACACATAGTTGTTGGATAAAGCATTTTATGGAATCAGACGAGGGATATGAACATGTTGCCTTCTTGTCTCTTTGGCTAACAAGGTATGTTTTCCCTTCCTTACCTGAGAAAATTGTTGCCAAGCAAGTTTTTCCTATTGCTATTCATTTGTCTTCAAACACAAGAATGACACTTGCACAAGCAGTTCTTGCAAGCCTTTACAAAAATCTAACATTGTTCAAACATAAAGCAATGTCTTGTCCTAAACAAATAACTGTTTCAGGTCCATTAAACCAGGAGAGCCAAGAGCTGCTAGGTTCCATAGATCGAATGCTAAAATCAACTTACAACTTGTTACATCAGTACTTAGATTGCCTGATAACTTCGTTTGGCCTCCATATATTGTTGATTTGAAGAACTGGGTTCATCCTTCTTATTACAAACAAACTCAATTCATAACTTTTTATTGTAATGACCGATATGAGGATCTATGCTAGTTGGACTAGACTGTAAAGAAGAGTATTTGCCACAAAGGGTAGCAATGCAATTAGGATATATATGATCAAGACCTTCCTGATGCCATTCCTGTTTGTAGTATCCCATTGGAGAAGGTTAGATTTGCTGTTCTTCCAAGGTCTTTTAAGCCTTGTGTATCAAATAGGTACTTCAATTGGTGGACTAAATTGATATCAACTCGAAAAACAGCTTTGAGGGATATTAAAAGAAATGTATTTGATGTATGAAGAAAACTTCAACAACAATGTGTAGTATGAAAACTAGTAATAGCACCATTAACAACAGTGTAGGGAGCTTTGCTTCAGTTGCATATGATAGTGATGCAGATAATATGCCACTTTCAAAAAGGATAAAACATGTGGCTTGCCATTTTAAAACTACTGGTTCACCAAGAGTTCATAATGGGGATGTGAGAAAGAGGAAATTCTCCATATTTGCAGGAAGAAGCAAAGCCACCACCACACTACCTTTTCATGGCAGTTCTGCAGGAGGACAAATGAATGGTGGTGGTGGTTCTGAGTCTGACAGAAAAAGGGTTGTTAAAGAAGGGTCAAAAGCTTACCACTTCTGAAGGCTGCAGGATCACATAAGGGTATTGGTAAAGAAAACAAGACAAGAATGGCTGAAGGCTGCAAAGATGCTAGTGCTACAACTTCTGGTTCAATTCAGAAATTTGGAGTTGAATTAGAAGGAAGGCTAAGGAGATTGGAGAAAATGGCACGGGTAGCACAGTAACAGAAGAAAACTATATAGTTGTCATATTTTCATTGTTCTTACATTAACATGCTTGTACCTCGTTACTGTAGTGAACCTTTGTCTTACATGATTGACTATTCAAAGCTTTTTACCCTTAAATGTCTTTCTCTCGTTTTTTTTTTAATAAATCTAAAAATTAGGATTTTGTACAATTTTGTAAATGAAAATTTTGATTTAATTCAATATTCATAATTATATATAATTATTTTATATTTATATATTGTACATATAAATATTTATATTCATATTTAATATAATATTTATATTCATAATTATATATATAATTGTTTTATGTTTATATATTGTATACATAAATATTTTTATTCATATTTTTATAATATTTAAAATAAACTGATATATTTATTTCTTTAGTATAATTGAATAATATTATAGTTTTATATTATATATTTGAACTATAATAAAATTTTTATTTTTATAAGTATATTTAATCAAAGTTTATATATTAAATTGCACATTAAATTAAAGTTTATGTATAATTTTAAATTTTGATTTATGATTTTCTAACGAGATTTCATTTTTATTTATGATTTTTAAGAATTGCATTAATCATTCATGATATTTATTAATACTTATTTTTCATTATACATTGATTTTGATTTAATGTGTAATTTAATATATCAATTTTGATTTGTTACAATTATAGGCATGAAGTTTGATTGTAGCTCAAAAAGCATATATAAAAATCCTATGTGATGGCCTGATAGTCAAAGGTGTTCACCGTCCTAAGTGTGGCCTGAGTTTGAGTTGTGTTAGTCGTGTTTGTTATTCGTGCTTAAAAAAACATATATAAGATTTTGATTTAATCGTATTTATTTTTTTAAAAAAAACATCGACTTATTCTTTCATAATTAGTACCATGCTAGCAAATAAAAAAAAGTAGTCCAAGGGACCCTTGACAATCACCAAGAATTCTCCAAATTTGTCTCAACCCAATCTAAGTGGTTACAAGAGAAGAACCGGGGTTGACAACTTTCAGGCACAAAAGACAACCACATATCTTTAGCAAAAACATATATAAGATTTTGATTTAATTGTATATATTTTAAAAAGATAAATACATCGATTTATTCTTCCATAATCACCATGCTAGCAAGTTAAAAAAAGTAGTCTAAGGGACCCCAATCCTTAACAGCCACCAATGATTCTCCAAATTTGTCCCAAACCAATCTAAGTGGTTACAAGAGAAAAACAACATCTTTAACAACCAAGTAATCCCTAATGACATCCAAGATATCGTCTGTATCGTGATGCAAACTGAACACTATGTATTTTGACCAATGCCTCTTCATACATGATCAAAATCAATCAACACCTGTTATTTGCACACAAACCATAAAAAGAGAGCGTACATGGTGTGTTCCTTAAAACTTCCAAACGTCCTTCCACCTATTCATGTGGTATTTATCGAGTGTTACTCATCAACTAAGAATGAAATACCCTAACTTCTATATATCAAATGCTGTCCAATTTATTTTTAAGCAAGAAAAAATAATACAAAGAATTTCCAAATTGTGTAATCCTAATATCTTGCTTTCTATTTTCGTATCGTTGTGAAGTAGCTTTGCTTCCCAAGTTTCAATTTTTTTAATTAAAAAAATCTAAAATTAGAGATGTTCTGTTTATTTCACCATTTCCTCGTATTTGCACGAAAAAAAAAAGTGTTATGATTTTTATTTTGATGAGATAATTTGAATGATAAATCGAATGCATAATTTTTTTTAATTTGATCTAAAAATTAAAATAAATTTTACTATAGTTATCACCTTATTACAATTCTCAGCTTTTTAATTTTTTAACAATTAATTGTTGACATAGCATACATGTACGTTACTGCATATGCTAATTCAACATCAATAGTCAATAGGGCAACGAAAACGTTATCTTTTTCATCCAATTACGAATAATTTGATAAAAATAAAAAATTTAAAAGATAAATGAAGCACAAAAAGATAAAAAGGGTAATTTAAATTATATTTTTTTTATAGTTTACCATGATATTTTACTAATAAATCAACACATCAGCTGCTTATGATCTTACTTTTATTTATTTTAATTAAAAGTTATTTAAACTAAGAATGATGTTCACCAATTCTTCAAATACACCATTGACAATCCATCTATTGGCTGCTTCTGAATAATGGATACCAAGGTTTATTGGAGCATTGGTTTATTGGTGGATAACCACAAGTTCTCGACTGATTGTAATTGTAATTGTAAAGACCTCCAATTCTAATTTTGAACAGTGTGAAAAATGTACCATATAGCTTTGAAGATTGGTACAAACGCATTGCAGGATTGTAATAATCGGTATAAAAATGTTTATGTTGGAATGATGGTTTCAGAATTTTTTTTGAGTTGTTTTTGAAGCAATTGGTTATGGTGTTCCGAGAAGTGGTTCAGCCATGTTAGACATCCAGTCAAGGGATCGTATTTATTCTTGTTTGAACCTTGAAACTTTGTCAACAAAGCTGGGGAGCATCCAATTGGGTAGTTTCCAGGGACCAAAGATGTCATTGCACCTATCTCAATCAACTCCTGCATATTAAATGTCGTTAATAATCTGAAACAAGGATAACATTGATCAATGTTCCAAATTCCTGGGAAATTTTGCCTTAAAAATTGGTGATAATTACATTGATTGATGAAGTTGTACTATTAACAGAAAAAGTAACAAGCTGTCGAATTTTCTCAAAGCTTTTCCCTTGCCATGTTTAATGGATTCCTCCAATCTCTTCCATCACAATCAAGGAGTTCCCTACGAGCTCTTTGCAATCCGTAAGTCATAGCATACCAGCATATTGAGGGGTTTAAATTACGGTCTTGTCGAGGAGAGTTGATTCCTGTAAGAGAAGTTTTCGAAATATAGTTTGGTGGGTAGTCAATTGAGCCCCAATAATGGAAGGTATTATCCTCTCGACTCTGTGAAGAGCTCGAGTGCCTTGAGAGGCCAATCGTGAGTGCGGATTCATAGAACCAGGAGCATCTCGATTGATAGAGATATGGTTTGCCCCCATGAAATCACCTCAAACATTAGCAAATCAATTCCATGAAATCAAAATACATGTTCCAAACACCATACTCACTTATCCGAACACATTCAAACACATGGTCTCTATCACGTTCGCGGACTCTCCAAATTCAATCACTAAATGCAAGCATTGATTACGAAATCGCCTTCACATTGGGTGAAAGTTCTAAGGAGCAAGTATAAGATGATTGATATATGCCCAGAAAGTATTTACCGGAATAGTTGTTCCTATGTGTGGCGATCCCTTCCTAAGGTTTGGAATGAAGTCCGGAACAAAATTATTTGGAGTGTACTCAATGGCGAAACCATTAAGTTTTGGATGGATAACTGGGTACCGGATATGGGTCCACTTTGGGACGCTAGGATCACCTCTCATGGTATAAACAAAATGGCTAGGTGAGGGAGTTTGTAGGCGAAGATGGGAATTGGAAATGGGGAGTGTTATCAGCCTGCTTGAGTCATCTCGTTTTGCTTCACGTCTCTGGTATTGTACCACCAAGAGCAGATGTTGGGTCCGATGTTATTTGATGGAACGGGATGGACAATGGTCGCTTCTCGGTCTCTGACATCTATACTAGGCTAACGGACAGAACGTGGTGCGCTAACAATACTTACGAATTTGGAAAGATGTCGTAGAGGAATAACTTCAGATCCATCTTGTGAGTTGTGTGGATCAGTTCAGGAAAGCTCATTACGTGCTGTAAGGGATGGTCCATCAGCTGCCATGGTTTGGAAAGGGATTTTACCGGGTTCAGATCAGCAAAAGTTTTTCGCCTCTGACTTTACTTATTGGCTGTTTGCAAATCTTAAGAACACTGAAAGTTAGGAGATTATAATGTGCAGTGGAACACTCTATTTGCTATAATCTGATGGAGCCTTTGGAAGCAAAGGAATGGATTTATTTTTCAAACTATGAACTGCTCATCAGATGAAATCATTAGGCAAAGCTTGAGCTGGGCGCAGCACTTTAGAGACAGCTGCTTAGTACAGGGACTTAGATCCAACATGTACTCATGTACTCAAGTTGGATGGAAACTGCCGCCTTTGGGATGGGTCAAGATCAACGGCTCGGCAAATTATAAGGATTATACAGCAACGGCAGCTGGAGTGATTAGAGACGATCAGGGATCAGAGAATCATGGGATGTTCTCCTATTCGTGCGGAGCTATGAGCTATTTATGATGGCTTGTCCATCACTTGGAATGGAGGTTACAGACAAGTTCTTTTGGAAACAGACAGTGTGGTGGCCATTAAACGAATCGAAGCTGGTAGCGAGGAAAATACACCTGACCCTTTGGTAGCGAGTATCAGGAACCTATGCGACAGAGAATGGACTGTTAACATCTCTCACGTTCACAGGGAAGCAAACTTTGCTGCTGATCTAAAGTGCAAAACGCCAAATGATAGATTGGGTATTACTAAAGACAGATTTTGTGCTCCTCTTCTTCATGTACCAAAAAATTTTGGTTTAAATGGACAAATCTATTTTGTCAGAAAAAAATCCAACCTGCAATATCATACTAAAAAAGGGGCTAATATACTAAAAAGGCCCTTAAACTATTACATTTTATTCAAATAAGCCCATACTTTTTTTAACTAAATAAGGTATATCATTCATGATCACATTTACATCAGAGGCCACCATTTTACATGACATACAAAAATTTATAAGTATAGCCTAAGCCAGCTTTGAATAGATCAAATGTTTATATTTATAACACAATGCCATCATAAACTATTTGGGAATAGAAAAAAAAAATTCTTTCACTTACCATTTACTTCATGTAAAAAAAAAATGTAATGAATCAGTATCCTGATCAAGAAGTTTTAAAATACAAGACATGATTTCATTGCCAGACACAGATTACTTACCAAATTGTTGCAATTCAATCCCCCAGGCAGATGCTAACTGCAATAAGAGTTGGTTGGGTGCCAAGCCTTCCCAATCCTCCGGTGGATCCATTGTGGATGCCGCTTCATGCAAATTCAATAAAAGCTCTTTCTTCAACTCCATCGGAATACCTAATGCGTTCGATTCATTTTCTAACACCACTTCAACTAGCTGAAAAAGTTATAAGAGAAATAAAACTAATTAGAGACTCGACAAAGCATCTTGAACTTTGAATGGTAAGAGATTGAGATGAGAACTGATACCTGTTGAATCCAGGAGAGACAAATATCGAACAAATCTGGTTCTAGAAGGAATTGCACGATAGCATGCAAGGTTTCGTTTGCTATCTCATTTGATAGTTGGTCAACCATAGGACCCGATTTGTCCATTAGCTTTATAAGCAAGAGATCATCACCCGTTGATAGAACTTCAGCGTAAGCAGAATCTATATCGCCTACTTGAAGGGCATGCATTGCATTGCTCCAAGAAGTCCAGACCGGATCTCGTTCTGGTCCAACATTATCATCTACTAGAGCTTCAGCAGTTAATTCAGGCACACGTCCAGTTCGAGATGCTCCATTATCCTCCCCAGCAACACGAATTGCTTCCAAGGTTGCTTCATCCTTCGATGCCTGCCAGACACTTCTAGCTGAAGGTCCTTCACCAAGTCTTACAGGCCCAGGACCCTTGTCCCAACCTCTCCTGTCACCAATCTGATCACTCTCGTGTTCTGATTTGGGTGATCTACCATCCGGGCCGCTGCTAGCTGGAGCTCTTCTTGATTGAAATTGTCCATTCCTCGAAGCATTAAATGCAGGGAAATCCCAATCATCAGATGTTTCAGATCTCCAAGAAGGTCCCCTTCCTCTCCCAACTGGAGCAATTCCGTCGGTCTGTGCAAACCTTTCTCCATATGGGATTCGTCCATTGAACTTGGAACCATAGTCAGAGTAGCCAGTATACTTCCCTAAAGGTCTATTAGACGATCCTTCAAATCCAGCCATAAAATTACAACCTCTCCTTCCCGATGATATTGATAAATCCCGAGCCATGTCTTCAACAATGCTCTCAAGACCCCTAACTCTGTTCTCCAAAGTTACCATGCTATCATGAGAACCGCCCATAAACTCCTGCAACATGTTCATGAGATGCCCTTGCTGCCTCTCAAGCTGCAATAACTGCCTTTGGATAGCCAACCAATTTCCTTTGTTGTTGATAAAGGATCCATCAGACTGTCCATCCACCTTTGAGAAACCCAAACGATTTCCGGATGGTTCTCTTTGATTTACATCTATCCTATCATCACCATCAAACGCCTTTGTTCTTAAGTCTTTTCCATTTTTCTTCTCTTCAGGCCATTTATCCGATACACCAGAAGCTCCTCTATCAATGTTATGGTTTGTGCTGCCAGAGGATGCATGGAAATCATCTGCCTGGTTGTTTCCCATATAATTCGACCTTCTTCTCAAGTCTGAATCATTTGGTTCTGATTCTTCCTCGTTCTTTGAGTTTGAAGAATTAAGGTATCTACGAGGAACAACTACTTCAACCGGCAAATCACCAGAACCCCTTGTTTTAAGTTTCTGGAAGAATTCGGGATTTAACTCTTTGTCTGTTAATAGAAGTGCTTTCTTCTTTAAAATTACAACTGCTTTGTCAGGAATGGTTCCACATTTGCCTTCTGAAACAGAATCCAAATAAGGGGAAAGATTATTAGACGAATCCTTTGCCGATGGATCTGTTTTTTTATCACAAGTATTCGGATTTTTCAAGCCATTCTTTTGTGATGATTCATCTGACTGATGATTGTCACCATCTGCTGCAGTAATTGAAATAAATTTATCCAAGACAACCCGATAAAACTTAGAAACACATAATTAACATATATTTACCATGAGACTTCTGATCATCTATGCCTCCATCATCCCCTTTCCCTGCAATCTTCTTCCATAATTGCAAAGCTTCATTCATGGCATCTCTCACAGGTTTCATCTGTTTTACCAATAATTAAACATTATTCAACACGATACGAATTCCATAAGGCAGTGTAACACCATGTATATATAAACACCTAGGAACAGCATCATTTAGAGGACCACAATGCAAGAGTTACGTTGCTTATACATATGGCATTGAGTGTATGTTAACAGTATATGAAAGTAAAATGGATCGAGAAAGCTACCCTGTCAAAGCGGCAACCCTCCAATACCGTTATTGTTGAAGATGCTCTATCTGCAATCAAATTGCTTGAATGAAGTGCCAAAGCACTCAAAGTATCAGAAGCTGCCTTCCGTGTCGCCCAATCTGTGCTCCCAAGGCATTCATGGATGCTTTGCAGCAAAGCTTCCAAGCTCTGAGGTGCAATTGCTCCCACCTGCAACAATGTCATCATGATTTTTCGAAAAACTTCATTTAGTTCGTTTTTCTCGAAATGCTTTAATAAAAGGTTTCTACCTATTTTGCACAATCAAACATAAGAAAATGTGGTAAAAGTACCATGGAGACACCTATACTAGAAATCAGATTGCATTTTGCCCCCCCCCTACTCAAAAAATAGGCAAATTATGCATATACATTAGATCAAAAAACAAACTGGTCCTCCTGTGAAAAATTTCATTGAGTTCTACTATTAAAAACTGGTCCTTCTACATCAGCAGGAGGTAAATGTGGCACACCAAGTGTCATTTTCTAGTTATTCAGTCAACATCCTCAGTTTTTAACAGTACAAAAGACTGAAATTTATAACCAAAACAAAAGCAATTTGCCCTTGGCCTCCATGGTACTTTTACCAAGAAAATGCTCATTAACAGCAACCAAATAAACAAGCACAAAGTAAAACAATTAAGAAACTATAAGACTATCACTTGAGTTGCCATTTAACATTCCAAAAACTAACAATATAAAACCATCAATATCCATATGAATTCAACAATGTAAATTATCAAACAATCAAGCTAAAAAAAAACTACATTGCTCAAACCTGTGACAAACTTGTCACTACTGCCAAAAGGGAAGCCTTAGCCATAAAATTCTGACTATTCAACAACTTGCAGATCCTTGGACAAAGCTTCTGAAAAGCAGTCAAAGGAGGATCACCAGCACATTCCACCATTTTAGCCATACATGTTGCTGCACCAGATTGGACCCCTTTGTTCTGTTCACTCATTGCTTCAAACAACGGCTTTACAAACAATCCCACCATAGTCCCTCCATTTTCCCCTTTCAAATACTGTCCTGAAAGGGCACCAATGGAATCACGACAAGCATCTTTCACCCCAGAATCTGCATCTTTTAACCTTTTAACAATGTGGGCAATGATTTTAGTCAATTGGGGAGCTGCCAATTCACCATGGCAATTACATAGCATTGAAAGTAACCTTAAAGATTCTTTTTTTACAGCTGGTTTTGGATCATTGGAAGAATCAAATAAGCAGTTTAGTAAGATGGGAAGGGATTCAGGGGCAAGAGATTGGATAATCTTTTCAAGATCTTCAACGGCAATCTGGTAAGTGTCACGGTCTGAAAGCTTGGAAAGTAAGGTTAAAATACTTTGCTTAAATTCTACCATTGCAAGGTGAGAAGATAGTGAAGAGGGTTTTGAAGGGTTTGAAGGGGGAGCTAAAGTTGAAACCTTTGAAGGTTTTGTTGATTTGGATACTTGGGAATTACTCATTGTGGGATTTCTTTTTAAAAAATGGGAATTCAAAGATTGGAATGAAGGGGCTAAACAATGGGGTTTTCACAGATTAAACAAGGAGAACAAGATGGGATATTGAGGAAATGGGACAGTTTTGTACTAAGAGGAAAAACAGAAAACTTTTGGAGTTCAGTAAGAGGAAATGTGTGAATCTCTCTAAAGATGAAACTGGGATTTTTAGAGACTGAAACAAAGAAAAAAAATGGGATTTTTGAGGGGATGAAAGTATTCTATCAACTGAAAAGAATTAAAAGCAAAAAGGAAATGGATTTTGCATACATTGAAAGGAAAATTGATGAAGAAAGAGATTTAGGAATTCAAAGATTTGAGTTTTGAGCAATGAGATGCAGTAAGAGTAAAGCTAAGATCTGAATAGAATGAAAAAAACAAGGATTTTGATATTTTCTGAAATCAAAAGTTTAAATTTTTAAAGATTTTGTGAAGATGGCTGACTTAGTAATTTTGCATTAATTGAATAGGATATAAAAATAATAGAAAAAAAAGTAATTATTCTATCCAATAAAAATAATTAGATTAATATATCAAACTAATAATGAAGGTTTTCTTTTAAAAAAAAAACTTAAATACATCTACTTTTGCAAATTTTGAATTTAGTCTATTTATTTTATTTTTAGAAATTTTTTAATTTTAAATTTAAATATTTAAGTATAATTGTTAAAATTATTTTGTTAAATTTGTTACTTGATAATCATGTAATAGACATGAATTTAATAAAAGCTTTTAACAATGTCAATAATTGAACTTGTATTTTTAAATCTGAAAAGGAGAAGAACTAAATTCTTAAAAATAAAAATAGGCGGACTAAATCTCAAACATATGAAAAATATAGAAAATTGAAACATATTTTAACCTAAATTTAATTTCCTCCATAAATATATATTTAAATTTTTTTAATTATAAGTTTAAAAGGTTTAATTTATACTCCAATTTGTACACACGATATAGATGAAAAATAAAAATATTAAAATTTATAAAAAAATTAAAATAATAAAAATATATTTTATTATAGGAATTGAGTTGGTGCTAGAGGTGCTCATGGGCCAGGCGGCTCGGCCCGCCCAAAATATGGGAAGATTCGGGTAAAAATATAGGCCCAAAATATGGGTTTGGACAAAAAACGAGGCCCATTTAGAAAACGGGCCGGGCCTCGAGCAGCACTTTTTTGAGCCCAGGTTGGCCCAAATATAATAAATATATTTATTTTTTATTTTTAAAATTTTTTTGGTGTTTATTTAAAAATTGGGCCGGGCCGGGCCAGACTTATGAATTTTTTCCCGGGCTAGGCCTAGACAAAATTTTAGACCCATATTTTGGGCCCGGACCTAGGACACGGGCCAAGATTTTTTCCGGGTCCGAACCCGGCCCGGCTCGACCCGACCCATGAGCACCTCTATTGGTGCCCAATGACATAACTTAGTAAAAGACTTAATATAAGTACTAGATTTTATCACACTCACAATATGGGTGAAAGAAAATATTAATACTATTGAACACATGTTCGACATTTGGATTTGTAACTTTTAATTCTTTTCTTTAAAGATGATATAAAAGTATGAAAAAAAAACAAAAAATGTCATCATAATAATATTAATTATAATTTAAAATAATGGTTATTTCTGTAATTTCATAATTGAGATGGTGACTTGATTAAGAGTGACACCAATCTAATATAGTACTTAAATATAGAATAGACAGATAAATAACAACTTAGAAAATATTTTAATAATTTTATAACTAAATTAATACTCGATTAATCTATTACATAAACTTAATGAAAAAGTTAATATATTCCCATATCATTCACTTGATGTTGATGTTGTAAAGGATGTAGGTCCATTTGTCTACTACTTTGTGTTGGTTGCTAGCTTGCTATTTTTTTGCTACAACACTAACATGCACAACATGAAACTTCTAAATTATTCAAACATAAAAGTATAGAACATATTAAAAGCAGTCTATCAACATAAAAGCTAAAAAGAAAAACCTAAATTTCTGTTTTTGTGTTTGAGTGAAAAAAAATTTTAATTATATTTTTTATTAGTAGAAAAGCACTTGTAATTTTCCAATTGTAATGGACAACACTCCTTTCATAGGATTAAGATTTACGTCTCGACTTTTCTAAATTGTCGATAAGACAACAACAATATAATGATTAAATTGATAAACGAAATTCAAATTCAATCACTTATTATAGTATTATGAATTAATTGTACCAGACATCTCCAATTACAATCTTGAATTATCGATGTTATAACAATTAACTCCTTTCGTTATTGAAACTATTAATTTAACCATTAAATAACACGTCAAATTTTATATAGCTAAATTTTTAATAAATTTTAATTTTAAGTGCTTGCAATCATTTCAGATATGTCGTACTTGAGATATGAGAAAGCCAATTGTCAACTTGTCATGATGTTCTATTGATGCTAAGGCTAAAGTCTTTGTTGTGTTGATGAAGCTTATCATTTACTATCTACGACGAGAATTTGTTATTTTTTCCCCTGAATTGTATGGTTCCATTTATTGAATGAATTAATAAATTTACCTTTAAAAAAAATATTTTCATTTTAAATTATGCTACATAGGATTTAACATGTCATTTGATGATTAAATTAATAATTTGAGTAATAGAAAGACCTAATTAATATAATCTTAATAATTTAGAAATGTAATTAAAATAATTTATTTAGTATACTTCATGTTCATTTTATTATCCATGTTCGAGATTCGTGACTGCCTCTTTCAATAATATCATTTTCAAGGTTTAGATCTGAGACTTCTCTTGAAGATATAATATGTCTTACCATTACATCTAATCATTTGTTGATTAATTAAAATATTTTGAAGTTTAAAACTAATTTAAAATTAGCAAAATATGTATTTTAAAAATTTTTGCCTAAGGGATAAGCAGATCTTGACCGTTGATTTGATTGGTGAGGGTCCACTAATGAGAAACGGGACCTTGGAACATGGGAAAGCACATGATTAATGATTAGCAAGAGATAATAATAACAATAATAATATAATTTTCGGTTTAAAGAAAAGTCATGGTTTTGGTGGGAAATGGGTATTAGTAAGAGATTTGTTTAGGGTTGTTGATGATGATTCAACATTTGGGTTTTCTTTCACTAAAATGATTGAAACTAAGGCTGTGTTTGATAGGGGGAAAACCAATTCCGGAATTGGTTTTACACGTTTTCCAGTGTTTGATAGCAGGAAAATATTTTCTTTTTGTAAAACCAATTCCGCAACACAGGAAAACCTATTACAAATTTGGAGAAAATGTCTTACGCTTTTGAACTCGGTAAGACATTTTCCGGAAAATGATGCCTTCTTCTACCCTTTCCCATTTCCCTTCCCCTTGGATTGCAAATCAGTTTGGTCAAGGACCTCTTCCGGTTCCTCCTTAATCCAGGTAAGGCTCCTTCTTCTTCTTCCGTTTTTCATTCATTTTTCTTCTTCTGTTCTTCATCTTCTCTTCTCAGCATATTCTGTTTTGTTTCCTCTCTTCCTCTCTCGTTCTTTGATTTCTAACATTTTATTTTAATAAATTATATTGATTGTTATCAAATTGAGAGAAAGTATAGTAGCCGATGAAGATTACAGATTATCTATTGGGCTATTCGCCTCCTATTTGGGCGACTTTTCTTGCTAGATGATGTTTTGGTTATATTTTGGTTATATACAGATGGTTGAAGCCCAAGTGGAGCCGCCCTATCCTCCAGATTATGAAGGTAAGTTAGCACAGCTTTGCAACTTCTTTCTTGCTTCAGGTTATGTTAAAGATTAACAGTATTTCTTTACTAGCTGATATTGGAAATTTCCTCTTCATATTCCAAGACTTTACTCTGTTCTAGTCCACTTTTCTTTCATTGTTTCTTAACTAATCTCAACCAAACAGTAAATTGCAGGTTTGGTTCATTTGAGTATGTACTTGAGTGTTTAGAATTATCCTGTGATTTGCTTGTAAATTTGTACCAACCCAATACTAGTTCCTCCAATTGCTTCTCAAATATTTGTTCTTTTCTTTCTGGGTTTGCAGTAAGAGCTCTTCGTGAGATAGCAACAGAACTTGGGAAGAAGGATTGGAATTACAATGAAAACCCTTGCAACAATAAGTCAAGTTGGTTTACTCCACCGCCGCCGCCAAATGTGCCTGAGGCCATTAACAACAGTACTGTCACCTGCAATTGCTCCTTCCCCAATGGTGAATGTCATATTGATGGCATGTAAGTCCTCACTAGTCATAATAAAATTGATGCTTATTTTAATTTCCTTAACCATAGACAGTCCTCTTTCTTTTTATTTTCAGTATGTTAACTTTGATTTCTGTAACAGTGATTTGCTTTGCTTGAATTGTCCATTTTGATTTTAGCACTATGAAATTATTACCATAGGCAAATAGAGTAAGGGTGTGCCTCATTCAAGATGAATGGCTGTATGAGTATGGCTTCGAATTCGGATACAAATTTATCCCAATTAATCATCTCAGTCATTAGAATAGAGCACATATTTCGAAGTGGCTAAGGTTATCCATTAGATTGTATGGAAGTTTTGAGAAGTCATTGGACGAGCTGAGATCCTTTTTTAGAGAAGTCAATGTCCGTTTTGAGTTCCTTTATTAATATTTCCTTTCTTTTTAGACTGTTTGGTTTTCTTGTGCATGGACTGTGGTCTAATGGTGTTACATAAGGTCTTTTCTCTGGCTTCACTTGTTTGCAGGACTTGGTTTTCAAGAAATCATGCTCATTCCTTGATGTTACTTAAAAAAAACATATTATTTATCACTAAGCAAAACAATACATGTTGACTTGTCACATTGTGCTGAAAACAAAGTTTCAACTGAGCAAATCACACAAAATCACCTTGCAGCATACAAATATGAAAATCTTCCTCACACTCCTTTTGTGAACGATTTTTGTCTTTTTTTCATATAATAATAAAGCAAATGAGAGGTTTATATTTCATTGATTTCTGTCTTTTTCTTCTATAATTTCCTGGCCTTATGATGCGGGGAACCTTATTGAACCCCATATTCTTTTAGGAAAATATAGTCATTTTCTCATGTTGTACTAGCTGAACTGTATTGTTCTTTTATATATGTGCTGCTATAATTTTACCGGGTTGTTAGACATTATCTTAACTCACACGACTTGTACCTCTTTGATTATGTTCATCATTGCTAGACATTTTTTTTTGTTGTAGTGACTCCAACCTCTTCAGTTCAGTGCTTAGAAATGTGTGTTTTCCATTTCTTTTAGGCAAATGCATGACCAAGTTGTATTCAAGAGTGAAAAATGAAGAAACATGTTGCTATTGTATCATCTGATGTTGTCACTGTAAACATCTTATCTTGCTGGTTACTTTCAAAGTAATTAGTTATTTTGAGAATGAAAAATATTATGTGGTTCTGGCTATAAATTCTTATGCTGTGATTGTGTTCATTTATGCTATGTTTGGAAACATTAATTTGAAAATTTGGATTTGGAATTCATTTGTAACCTCAGAGTACTCTTCTGTTTTAATTGTTGTAATGTGGGTTTTAAGATCCATTGCAATTACATGTCAAGCTTTTCACTTTGCCAGAACCCCAAAGGCATTATTGTTTGAGATTTTTGACGGAATTATTTGATATGTACTTGAAATATTTTGCTAACAGCCTAAAAGTTAAAAATGAATTATTTGTTAACATTTTGCAAAAGGCTCACACGGACCTTGACAAAATGGGTCTACTGCAGTTTCACAAGACATTAACAGTCTGAAACATATTGCATTGATGGAGGCCAAGATGAAAAAACTCTCTGATTTACTGAGTAAGGTTAGTTGGTTGCTTACTTTGCCCTTAACTGTCTTTGATAAAAATGTGAAACGTGAGCGAAAGTCTTTGCAAAAGTATGTCGTTGCTGTTTGTAGTCCAGATATGGTAACTATAGTGGATGGTTTTAACTACTATTTCTGTGATCTTTTACAGACAATTGAACAAACAAAAGAAAATGTGGCAAAAAAGCTAGCATTGACGTATAAGGAAATGGAACAAGAATGTAAGGAGGTAAGTTAATCTCTTGGCATACTAATTCAAGTGTATCTAATACTAGAACAAAAAAAAATGTTGGTTCCAATTTACATATCATGAAGATGGTAGTTATATAATTTTACATTCATGTGTTTTGGTGTGATTGCAGATCATGGATGGTTTTGCTGAGGGGAAAGACCTGGTTGTGTCTGTTATGTCTGCAATGGGGGAAGAGCAGATATGTGCTCTCAAAGACATTGGTCCTAAGTAGTTTCAAATTCATTTAATGCAAATCTTTTAGATGGAACCATAAAAGACTTTGGTAGTACTAAATGCGGTTTTGATGTTTTGTTTTGGGTTTGGATAGAAAAAAGAGAACAACAATATAACTAGTTTCTTGTTGTGCTATGGATTACTGTTTTGCTTTTCTTTTTCAATAATTTTTATTATCTCGTCTTTATTTTTTGTGTTGGTAACATTTAAATTCTAGCTTTTAATTGCATATTACACTTGCATTAGTTACCCAATATATATTAATGTAGCAATTTAAGTTTGACATATCATTTAGTACGAGTTAATACAATATACTAGTTTTTTAAAAAAAATGAAATTTTCTAATAATTACAGTATTTTTTATTTTAATTTAAATCCCATGTTAAATATATGTATCACAAGAATCAGATTGGATAAAAGTAGAATCAAATTAATATAAAATTTAAATACAAATAAATGTTTTAATAATGAAGAAGTAAAATCAAATCGGTATAATCTACAAATAGATGAACATTTGGAATTTAATTAGATAAAAACTTTTATTAATAAAAAAATTATTTATAAATAAATCATTGCAATATGTGTAAAAATAATTTAAAATATAAAAATTTATTAATATGTATATAAATTTATTAATATATGTAAAAACAACTTTTCCGGAAAATATTTTTAGGAAATCTGTCAAACAGCAGAAAATATTTTACACAGATTCAATCAAACACTAGAAAATATTTTCCAGTAAATCATTTTACAGAAAAGTAAAACATTTTCCAGAAATCATTTTACGGAAAACATTTTACTGCCAATCAAACAGACCCTAATCATTTGGTGAATTACCGCCAAGTTTGTGTGGACAACACGTTTTAGTCTTTCTTTAATTTATATAAAATAAAAGATTGGTTGCTACATTATTACTACATGGAAAACTCCCAATTTTTTAATCAATAAGTTACTTTCAACAAGTTCTTTTAATAGTTTTTAGATGTGCGGTGTGTTTATTTATAATTAGTGTAAAAATAACGGTGACGATAAAATTAAGTACTATAATATGAGATAAAAAAATAAACACACCGTATGGAATATAAACATCCATCTCACACCCACCCACTAATTTTGTTTGAACCTTCATGGACCGGGTCTACTTTATGTACTCAAGAGCATCAAAGAAAGCATTAGGGTGTTGGGATAGTTCAAGCTTATCTTGCATGTTGAAGGTCCAAACTCGCAGCAAATAGGCCCACAAATTAAAAAATTCCTCAAAACTTTGATGGGGAAGAGACAACACAAAATCTCTCTATATGAAAATTGAAAGAAGAAATGGAGTAAAGAGGGAGGAGAGAGCGAAAATTAATATGATATTTTACTTTTTAATTTATTATTAAACTTAAATTTTTTGTTTAATTAAAATATCACGTATTATAATATTAAACTTAAATATGTTACAAGTTCGTGTACTCTTTGTGCATTTTGAATCTAGTCTATTTATTTTATTTTTAGAAACTTAATTATTCTAATTTCGAATTTAAAAACTTAAGTTCAATTATTAATACTGTTAAAATTATTTTGTTAAATTCGTTGGCGTGACATTTTGAAATAAAAAAAATATTCACTTAATAACCATGTAATCAATAAAATAATGTTGTAATAGACATGAATTTAATAAAAAATAAACTTTTAATTATGTTAACAATTGAACTTGTATTTTTAAATCTAAAAAATATAGGAATTAAATTCCTAAAAATAAAAATAGACGGACTAAATTCCAAACATATGAAAAATATAGGAACTTGAAGTACAATTTAGCCTAAATTTAATTTCCTCCATAAATATTTATTTAAATTTGATAATTAGAAATTTAAAAGGTTTAATTTATACTCCAATTTGTACACAATGAAAAATAAAAATATTAAAAATTATAAAGAAGTGAAAATAATAAAAATCTTTGTTATGACAGTAGAAATCTGATTATGGTCAGCAAACAAATATCCTATATATTAGATTTAAGAGATATTTATGATGTGCTTAAAGAAAATATGTAACAAATATATTTATTAAAAATTTACATTACAATTAATTGATGCTTTTGTTACAACGCTAAAGTTAGTTATTTATTATTCACGTGTTTTATTTTCAAATTTCATTATTATCAAATTTGTATCGATTTATTATATAGAAAAAGATAAAAACACATTCATAGAAAGTAACTTAATTTGTATGCGAGAGGATACATAATTGAGTTGGTATTCGATTGACCAATGACATCAACTTAATAAAAGACTTAATATAAGTACTAGATTTATTACACTCATGGGTGAAAGAAAATATTTATTTAAAATTTAATCAATAATGAATATAGGTAAAGTGGTAACAAATTTATATTTTAATACTATTGATCACATGTTTGATCTTTGGATTTATAGCTTTTAATTATTTTCTTTAAAGATTATATAAAAATATGAAACAAAAAACAAAAAGTGCTATCATAATAATATTAATTATAATTAAAAATAATGACTATTTTTGTGATTTCATAATTAAGTTGGTGACTTGGTTAAATGTGAGACTAACCTAGTAAAGTGCTTAAATATAGTATTGATAAATAATAACTTAGAGGATATTTTAATACTTTTATAATTGAATTGATACTCAATTAATCCATAACACAAACTTAATGAAAGGCAAAATACTAATAAAAGCCTCTCTTTTTTTTTAAATTACTGAAATGGGTCAGGTCCATAATTAATTACTAGAATGAGCCTATTTTCCCCAAAACGTGTCCACGTCAGCGAGTTGTCAGGTGACAAAGTAGGAAAACACTTCCTCAAGGAAGCGCTTTGTCCGCGTGGACACAAAGCGCGCCCTCAAGGACGCGTTTTCTGTCCACGTGGACGCTTCCTTGAGGAAGCGTTTTCCCCATGTCTCTGCGGGTTAAGGTTTAGGGTTTAGGGTTTAAGGTCAAGGTTTGGGGGGTTTTTAGATTTAGGGTTTAGGGTTTTAAAAAAAATTAAATAAATAAAGGATTAGGGTTTAGGGTTTCTTAATTAAATTAATTATAGAATTTTCAAAATTAGACTAGGGTTTCGTGTTTATGGTTTTTAAGGAAAAAATAAAATAAATTAGGGTTTAGGTTTAGGGCTGATTAAATTAATTATAAAATTTTAAAAAATTAGAGTTTAGTGTTAAGGGTTTTAAGGAAAAAATCAAATAAATTAGGGTTTAGGGTTACTTGATTAAATCAATTATAAATTTAAAAAAAATTAGATCAGGGTTTAGTGTAAGGTATTTAAGGAAAAACTCAAATAAATTAGGATTTGGGGTTTAGGGTTACTTAATTAAATTATTTGTTAATTTAAAAAAGCTCCCACGTGGACGATATTTTGCTACAGTAGTTCCTAAAAAAATAATTTTGAGAAGACGTTTCTGAGCAAATAGTGGCAAAAACGCTTTAAGCAGAATGCATTGTCAGCAAAAGTACTAAAAGAAACTCCCGCGTGGATGCTTTTTTGCTACAGTAGTTCCTGAAAAAATAATTTTGAGAAGAAGTTTCTAAGAAAATAGTGCAAAAAACGCTTTAAGCAGGATGCATTGTCAGCAAAAGTACTGAAAGAAGCTCCCATGTGGACGTTCTTTTGCTACAGTAGTTCCTAAAAAAATAATTTTGAGAAAACGTTTCTGAGCAAATAATGTGAAAAATGCTTTAAGCAGGATCCTTTGTCAGTAAAAGTACTGAAAGAAGCTCCCACGTGGACGCTCTTTTGCTACAGTAGTTCCTATTTGGCCTAAGGCTATAAATGAGCAATTTTTTTTCTCAGGTTGCATAAGTTACAGCAAAAAAAAATTAGAGAAGCTAAGAAGGATAGAAATTGAAGATGAGTGAACGTATTAGTGCTGTTATTTACTATGATGGTGAGGTTCGTCACACCGAGAACGGAGTTGTTTTTTATCGGAGAATAAAGTGCGACTAGTTTTTAACCAGAACATAGATTTGACAGAACATTGTAAAAGAATTAGGCGTAAAATATTCGAAACAACGCCAATGAAAGTTTTGTCTATTACGTATCGATTTTGTGCTTCTGTTGATCTGATGACATATGACTCGGCATCAAAGGTGCTCGTAGCTTAGAGGCAATGGTGCAGACTCATCTCACTCGTTCGACATCAAAGGTGTTCGAGAGGTATACACGACCCCTACTCGACACTCTGTTAGTGGGTTACAAAATACGAAACTGCCCATGTTTGGTTGCGGTATGGAATACACAACCCCTGCACGACACTCCATCAGTGAACGAGACATGTACCTCGGTGGGTCGATGTTTGATGCTAGAAATACGTACTGGGGAACGACATCAATTTGTAGTGGTTGGCAATCTACATCCAATTAGGGACGTTATGAAATGCCTAAAAGAAGAGATGATGTATTCCCTACGACGTCCACTGGTGAGGGGACCTCGTATGTTTCAGATGATAGTGGGTTAGAAGATGACTCCAATGTGGATCCACCTCGAGAGCTCGAGCCCAATAGTGCAGAAGTTGCTTTATTTTCTGAACCGAAGCCTATTCCAACCGAAGCTGAAGATGTTGAAGGGGGTTCAGATGAAGAAGAAGATCTACGATTCAGTGCATACTCACCTCCAGCCCACATGCATAATGTCTATCTATCTGCAGATGATGCGTTGGAGTTTCCATATCTACCACACACAATGCGTGATCGTACAAGTTCATTATTGGATTTGGGTGAATTTGAAATTGGTAATGAGTTTTCCAATAAGGATAGTTTTATTGGTGCATTGAACCAACATTGCATCAATAACTGCGTTAACTACCATGTGGTTAAATCCAAAGCTGATAAGTTTGATGCGAAGTGTGCAGTGCAAGACGATACATGTTCATGGAAAATCTACGCCTCGTTGAGGAAAAGGACAGGGTTGTGAGAGATAAAAAAGTACAAAGGTCCACATACATATACTGCAGGTACAGTATTTAGGGTTTTTACATGTGCTGTTATTATGTAATGTTTGGTAATTTTTTAACTTACTTTATTGACAGGTATTTCACAAAATCATCCCAAGATGGACTAAACTATGTTATCTAGCTTAATACTACCCACGGTGAAGGCAGATCATAGGACTTTAGTGTTGATCTTAATTGCCAATATTCGTAGCCAAATGGGGTACACGCCTTCTTACCGCAAGGCTTGGATAGCTAAGTAGAAGGCGTTGGAGAAGATGCATAGTTGGTGGGATGCTTCATATAATGAAATATGGCAGTGGTGTCAAGTGCTAGAGAGATACGTCCCAGGTTGCATAACAGACCTTGAAACGGAACATGTGTACTACAACGATTGATTGCTATGTGGATGCCAAGTGTTCAAACGCCTGTTTTAGATCTTTAAGCAATACCGAGACGCATTTCTATACTGCAAGTCATTGGTACAAATTGACAGTACCTTTATATTTGGTAGATATACCCATCGACTATTGCTAACAGTGGCACAGGATAGCAGTGGGAGAATTCTTCCAATTGCGTTTGCTATAACACCGGGAGAGTCAGCAGATGATTGGGATTTCTTTCTATTTAAGTTAAGAAGGCATGTGTGCCCCCAACTTTATATCTGCGTTATTTCAGACCGAGCACTGGAATACTAGCTGCAATTAAGCAACAGGAAAGCCTATGGCAGCGCACACACCATCGGTATTGCCTAAGGCACGTTGCTTCCAACTACTACAGACAATATCTATCTAAAAGTGAACGATGGCAAGTGACCAGTAAGGGTATTTGGTCTCTATTAATATAATTTCTTTTGTCATTTTGAATTTATTGTAAATAAAAGAGTGGTATGTAATATTCACTATGAACTTATATTGGCAGGGTTTGAAATAAGTAAAAGCCATTTTCATGAGATGTTGGCAGTTTTGCGTTCAATTAACGGCGAAGGCGTGGACTACCTCTGTAACATACCTTTCGAACAATGGACACAACATACGACGGTGGCCTATGATATGGTCATATGACCTCAAACCTGGCTGAATGCATAAATTTTGTTCTAAAAGGAACGCGCCATTTACCGATAAATCAGTTGTGCAAGAGACATATTTTCATTTAGCAGCGCTATTTCCAAAGCGGGCAGCGAGTTATGCAGGCCAAATACATGGAGGCTATGTATGGTGCATGAAGGTATTGTAAGAAATTAACAAGGCAAAGGCGCGGGCGAACACTATGTACACAGTGTGTCACGATCGAGACAACTTATGGTTTCGCAGGATGGAGTTTGACAGACCGCACCAAGATGTTATTGGCGGGCAATATCGTGTACACTTGCGAAATAGGACTTGCGACTGTGGGATGTTTGACGTACTTTGTTATCCATGCGCTCATGTAATTGCAGCTTGTCAGAATCTCTATCTGGATCCCATGAGCTAGTCGATAAAGTGTACAAATTAGAAAACAAGTACAACGTCTGGAGACACGTATTCCCACTTGTCCCAGATGAACATAAGTGGCCGTCTGTATCGCGTGCTCCCTTTAAGGTATTACCAGATAGAGAATTGCATCGCAAACCAAAGGGCCGACCTTGCTCGACTTGAATACGTAAAAAGATGGATATCCGAGAAACAGCCAATCAACAGAAGTTGTGCGGATGGTGTAGGGACCTAGACCATACAAGTAGATCATGTCCAAATCGCAATAGTTGAACGTTGTTGTAAAAAACTATGTTGTATTATTTATATTTTATTAAATGAAATAATATAGAAATATTTAAAATATTACCTTATTTAAAAGAATTTCTATTTTAGTAAAAATATAACAGTAAATTTCAATTACTTTATTCAGAACAACCTTTTATTTTATTACATGAAATAATATAGAAATATTCAAAATATTACCTTATTTAAAAGAATTTATATTTTATTAAAAATATAAAAGTAAATTTCAATTACTTTATTCAAAACAACATTTTATTTTATTACATGAAATAATATAGAAATATTCAAAATATTTCCTTATTTAAAAGAATTTCTATTTTATTAAAAATATAAAAGTAAATTTCTATTTTATTACATGAAATAATATAAAATAATTTTTATTTTATTACATGAAATAATATAAAAATATTCAAAATGTTTGTACAAATATATTAAAATAAAAATCAATCTCCGTGTCTGTCGGATTCAGTGCCACATGGCGGTCGTGGACAGTTACGCGTTGGATTCCTCTTTTGTCCAGCTTCCGGCAGGGGTTGTGGTTGCTCCGACAGGGATTTTGGTTCTTCTGATAGGGGATCTGGTTGTCGGTGTTGGGAGGATGACCTACCTTGATAAACTAACGACTGTGGAGGTGTTTGCATCACCAACGACGAAGGTGTTTGAAACTCATAAGGGGATGGGGATTGGTAAAAAGAAGAGCTCCCCGATGGCCCCTCGTGCAATGGTGGCCTATACATCAGCGGTCCACTCGGCATAATAAAAAATGGAGATGAACCGGGCCATGGATTCCAACCTGCCATATGACTAAAAAAAGGAAACATATAAGGGTTAGGATACATAAAAGGGCTAGGATATGCACCTGGCATCATCTGAAAATGCTGTGCTGTGGGTGTCGTCGGTTGAAGTGTTGGGTCGAGTGACTGTGTGGGTACTGTTGCTAGGCCTGGTGATTGTATCAGCGTTGTTGATGGCCGAGTGATTGTGTAGATGCTTTTGATAGGCCTGCATTGTCATCCCTTCTTCTTGGATTTAAAGAGTCACGTCGTTCCCTTTGGACATGCAATTACCGCTACCTCCCTCTTCCTATGGTAAATACGGCTTGTCATGGATCCTAAATCATGGCATGTATTCCAGGACGCATGTTAACTCTGGAACGATAATTGGTTCTCGAGTAGGTATATAATCATATCAATCTTCTCACATTTGGATATAGTGTGACCAGAATCTCGGCCAACCCGTATGCAATTGCAGTAAGTCGATTCTGTGATGATCATCTAACACCTCAGGTACCACAGGAATCGGTTGTCAGAATCCAAATTGTCGTAATACTCTGTCCGACCGGTACATCTCTACGATCGCAAAGTTGATCAATGGGACTTTTACATGCCAAGAGTTCGGATTTTGGAAGTATTCATCTGGAATTATTGCCCGAATTGTCGAATCCTCCTATTGTTTCTATTGAAACTATATGAACATGATGGAAATATTAATTATATACATAATACTAAATACTAAATACGCGTCGACTATCTCATTATGTATATCTATTTTAAAAGTATACTTACTTATGCTTCTGACTGTTGGTCTAATAGAAGCCGTATATCTTCAAGAGAGGTAGGTAATCGAGCATAACTTGCCGAATGGTTCCACCTAATTAAATAAATTTTTAGCATACGATTATTTTTTAAATCTACGTAATAATTGAAAAATCTAATATAAAATTTATCTCATTATGAGTGAGAATGTATATGGGTGGTCTACTCGTGGACGTGAAAATGGAAAGCAAAACCGTGCCCATGACTTCAATAGTGATAGACAACCTCTGATTTTCGCTTTATTCGGTCGCGTCGCCCCGCACATCTCCTGGTACAATGTTGCCAACATGGCATACCCCCAATTAAATTCACCAGTTACTCTAAAATCAACAAGTTTCAGCTGTCATCTCATATGTACAAGGTTCTGTGACAAGTCCGGCATCAGATAACCTCCAATTATCTCAAGAAGGTATGCCTGAGATATCAGATTCTTTCTAGTTCAGTAGAACCATCATCCGGCTCCGAGAATGTGTCTCGTAACCGGCCCATCTAGATCCGACCTCCATTAATATTATCCGGAATAGCACCCAAAAGCTCATAGTATATCGCTCCCCAATCGCCATATTGAACGGACTCGGTGACTGCGTACCCGTCCACCGACAATCTCAATTGTAAATTTATGTCTTCCAAAGTGATAGTACACTCTCCACATAGAAGATGGAATGTGTGCATCTCGGGTCTCCACCTCTCTATCACCACACTAATGAGTTTTGGGTCCAACTTGCACCCCTGACCTATCATCGCCACGTGCCAAATACCCGCTTCCTGCAAGTAATTCTCTATCAACGGTGATGGAGGACCATGTATATTATGGATATAGCATTGCAATATCCGATCTACAGACTTTTATAAGCAAAATAAAATAAAAATTATTTAAAATTGCATAAATGAAAAAAAATCTTAAATAATATTTAAAAATTAAATTTAACACTTACTATTTTCATTTGTTCGACGGATATGTGTTTGTTATCGAGACGAATTAATTCTTCGACCATTGCTAACACGATCAAATTTTTATGATTTAGAAAATAAATTAAAAAATAAGATTAGAGATTTTTTGAAAAAAATTAAAAAGAGCTTTAAAAGTAATTTAAGAGGAATTTGAGAGGAATTTGAGAGGAAATTGAGAGAATATTGGAGAGAAATATGAGAGAATTTGAGAGAAAGGATTTATGTGTGAAAAAAATAAAAGAGGGGTTTTATAGTTTTTTTTTACCGTTGGGGGCACCAATGGCTATTTTTTGACCGTTGGTCTGTAGTGGGCACGGGAAAAATGCTTCCTCAAGGAAGCGTCCATGTGGACAGAAAATGCGTCTTTGAGGGAGCGCTTTATGTCCACATGGACAAAACGCTTCCTTGAGGAAGCGTTTTCCTGCTTTGTCAACGAGCTGACGTTGACGCGTTTTGGGGGAAATAGGCTCATTCCGGTAATTAATTATGGACCTGGCCCATTTTCATATTTTTTTTTAAAAAAAGGGCTTTTATTAGTTTTTTTCCCCTTAATGAAAGAGTTTTTTTTAAAGATAAATTGGTTGGGTTATTATTCATTAAAAAATTACCACATCATCACCCCAAACAAACCTCATAGGGAAATGAGCAGTCAGCAATAAAAAATAACTAAAACAATTTGTAAACAACAAATGAAGCCAGACAAACCTAACCAACAAAACCCCTGAAAAATATTGAAATCTCTTGCCCTTCTTTCTCTTATTCTGGAAGACGATTCGATTATTGCCACTCAAAGACTTATGTTGAGACTTCTTTCAACAACATCCATTACTTCCACCCACTTCTGATCTGTTACTTCTTCTTCAGTAGCATATGGAGGAACCCTATTTACCAGATAAGTGCTTTCTTCTCTTTTTAGTCCTTCAATAGCTAGAATATGTGCAACTCCATTTGACTGTCATGAGGTATATCAAAACGAACAGGAATGATAACCTACACATAAGCATTTGGAGTCTCCGATGTATGGCATAATCTCAGATCTGTCCTCTTCTTTTTGTATTTTCCTCACCATCGAATGGGCATCCCCTTTGATCTCTACCACCGACAGTTGTAAATCCAGTCCCAGCTAAATTGCTTGAAGACATGCCATCACCTCTGCTGCAAACGTCGTCAGTATGTTATCATGTATTACTAATTTTGATCCAAACACTATCCCGGTTTCATTTCTTATCACAACACCTGAACATGACATTTTTCTCTGTCTATTCAATGCAACATCAAAATTTATTTTGACAATTGAGCTTCTCAGTGCTCTCCATTTCTCCTACCTCCTCATCTAAATAGGTAAGTCCTTATTTAAGCCATCTAACTCTCTTAAATAATCTTTCACAAAATCTATTGTTTTTTTTTATTGCCTTCCCTTGTGAAAAAAATTTGTTTCTCCATGTCCAAATTGCCCAAATAGTATATGCAAATAATCTGCACTAATACAAAGTATTATTTTCAAAAATAAAATGTATTCAATCTCCGTACTCTGCATCTTCCATTGATATCGACCAAGTGACATGCAATTTTTCCCATATTTCTTTTGTTTTAGGGTAGTCCTAAAACATGATCCAATCTTTCAGCTCCCTTAGAGTCATCAATACTAAGTTTTTAAGTCTATTCGATTCGGTCCAATTTTGGGATTTAGTCATTGAACCCAAAAATTAACCAAACAACATTTCCATCAACCACCCACCTAGGGTTTAGTTACCCATTACTATATTAAAGCTAACAACTTGAAAAGAGCATATAGTGAAGCCATTAACATAAACTTGAGCAAAAAGATGAGAGCTTTGATTATTAACTTAATAAACTTAAACTAAAAGCAACCAACAAAAAGATAAAGAAACAATAGCAATAAAGATAATATTTTTAATAGATAAAAATAAAGAAAACTAAAATAACATTAACTCAAAGATGAAAAAGCGACTACAACTAAGTTTAAAATATTTAACATGTAAATAAGACTAAGCTACAACAAAAACTAACTTAAATGAAAACTATGGAACTAAGTAAAACTAGAAAGAAACATAAACTAAAATCCTAAAACTATAAAGAAGAAAACTACCCTACTCCTAAACTAAAAGATGAAGGAAAACCTAAAAGGAGCTTTCTAACCAAAACTATAGCCTCTTTTGTTCTCAGCTAAAAAATGGCTTTAAGTAGTTGATGACAACCAAATTTTAAGTGACCAAAATGCCCATAGATGTTGCATTTTGATTGGTGTTGATAAAAACTATCCTTACAATATCGTGCTACCCACAATAATCTTAAAATGGGGGTCCTTTGAGAGTTGGATATTGCGATATCATTGTGAAGTACCTTAATCCTCTTCAATTTAACACTATCAAGGGTATCACGAATATCATGCTTCAATGTCACGATACTCCCTTCTAGGTGATGTTTTTGCTCATGTTCGGGCCTCCAATGACTCCTTACAACACTCAATCAACCATTAGAATCCCTATGACACATTTGGCCAATTCATGTTTCAAAAGTAACATAAAATGCACTAATTCACTTATTAAAGCAAAGAACTAAAATTGTAACAGCCCACTTGGCGGAGTCTCCATATCCAGTTACTGTTTGGAGAATAGATGGTAAATTAAGGACAAATTTGAATAAGTAAAGTAGTTTTCCTAGCTAAATAGGGTATCCTGGGTGATTTTCCATTTGGCGAACTCTTAGTTTTGGTGAGCTTTAGGGTTGGTAGACTCTTTTGTTAGGTATCTACCCAACCTAAATACTTTAGGCAAGCTCGTTAAGTTTGTAGTCATTTAGATTTTTTTGTTATTTTAAGACATGATGATTTGGTTAGTCATGTTAAGAATTAGTTGAGATTTAGTTAGAATTGAACTAGACTACTATAGATGGTAAAGCTTGTTAAGTGCACTTAGATACGAAAATTAAGAGTGTTAGTGAAATTATATGATTTTCCACTAATCCTTGACCCCGTTGCTTAAGTATATAAGGATAGTGGTGGTCGTTTTGAATCACCTTTACGTATTCTTCTTCTCTCTTGAATTTATTTAAAAATCTCTAAAAAAACTAAGTTTAGAATAACTTCATTGGAAAGAAAGTTTGTAGTGTTTAGCTATCACCTAAGTTAGTACTAGCTTACTGGTAATTACTGATGAACCCTTAGGTTATTATTGAAGTTATCTATGTGTTATCGTACTACATGCATAGATGTTAAAATTTTTTGAGAGGAAGGAAACCTCCTGATTCTGGGTTGTGTTTTACCAATTCTTGCATGCATGATAAGTTTTGAGAGATTGATGTTTTAATATGTATAATTATCTTTTTTTGAGCTCAATAAGCTAACGAGGGTCCCAACGATAAAGGCAAATGAGTTGCTGTGTAGATTTGTACTAGAGTTTCTGGTGAGTTCCTTATTACTTCCATCTGTTGTAAATTTTATTGTTATATAAATTATATAAGGTAAGTAATCTTCCTCAGTAATGTATGAATGGTTTATGTGTGGGTAATGGTCATCTAGTGTAATTAGTCTGAGTTCAGTTTGTCTATGTTCAATCTGTTTGTGTGGGTAATGGTGTATGTGTGAGATATAATATGTGGTGATGGAGAATGAGAGATATATTTGTGAAGCCTTGGTAGGGTAGCTATATTGTAAACCAATTGGCAAATCACAATAAAACATGCTATTCTGAATGAAATCGATATGAGGAGTTAAGAGGGAGTATATATGTGAACGATATGCTTTGAATCTGAATTTAAGGTATGTGACTGACATGAGGATGAGGTGTCTTTGTCGTGTTAAGTTGGCATATAGTATCCGCCTATGTGTTATGTAAATTGGTATATTAAGTCTGTCTGTATTCTATAAATGTCATTAGGTGTAATATGATCAATATGTGAAACTCCTTCTGAAAGGTTTGGTATTATCATATGAATTGGTATGTAGGATTTCTCTTTACTTTTGGGAACTCACTAAGTTCGTATGAACTTACCATTATCTTTTCCTTCTCAGGCTTACTGACTGAAGGAAGAATTTTTTGTTGAAGGGACTACGCCAGAGAAATGTTGCTATTGTGAGTTGTCTATTTGTCCTATATTATGCATGACTTCTTGGGGATGGCGTGTAAATGTACTTTTGAAAATGAGTTGTATAACGAACGGCTATTTTGACGAGACACTGTTTTTATGAGAACCTTATCAAATTTCAATGCTTGGATTTTAATTATTATTATATCTCATTCAATGAAGTTTATTTATTTGAACTCATACGCTAAATGGTTTGAACATTATTTTGTACTATCAATGATGTGCATTTAAAACTTTGCAAAACAATAGCTATCATAGGTTTTATACTTATAACTTCGTATAAAATTTATAAAGCTTCCATTGTATGATTTACCTAAAATTGTCTGATTTAAGCTATGGCACATCATACTCGAATCCAATTATTGGGTCAGGTTTGGCGTGTTACAAGAACTGAATAAAAACACGAAAAAAACATATAAATTTCTAGAGAATAAGCTCATTAAATGTAATGGAGAGCCTAATTTGACATATCAAATAACAATAGATCACCAGGTCTTCATCAGAAGCTGAATATCGTAGCTTGGCGAACTGTGTTTTTGATTTATCATGGATAAAGCAACTCTTGGCTGAAGTTGGAGTGGTAGTTCATCAGTCACCAGTAATATGGTGTGACAACACGTCTACGGGCTCAATCGCAGCAAATCTCACACAAAATGCTAAGGTGAAGCATGCGGAAGTCGATCACCATTTTGTTTGTGAGAAAGTTCTCGATGGTATATTGCAAGTTAACTTTGTGCCTTCAACAGAACAAGTGACTAATATTCTCACAAAGCTGATTGCACCAAAAAAATTTGCTTCATTTTGCAGTGGTCTTCAAGTTTTATCTCTAGTTTAAGTTCTCAAGTTTCAACACAAATCAGAAAACCGAGAGAATGTTAGAGTATTAGATTAGTAGAGTTGTTAAGGTTGTTAAGGTTCCGTTAAAATGGTTATGTAGTTGTGGCTACCGTTAGCAGACCTTATTGACATGTATAAAAATCCTAGTTATCTTCATGCATAATAAGCATTAATTTGATAGTATTGCTTTTGTATGGCCCATTTTGACCCGGGCCCAATAGGCCCAAAACCCACATAACAAGCCCAAATTACAATACCCAACCCAAATAAACCAAGCAGCAAAAAATTTTCAAACCCTAGGTACGCCGCACCTAGGGCTCTCTGCCTTCTAACCCTCTGCTGACGCCGTCTGCAGGCTACCCCGTCCGTGTCACGTCTCCTCCATCACCCTACACCTGCAAACAATAAAGAGAGACAACAGCAACAAGCAACAGGAGGCTTTGTTTTGTTTTTCTTCTCGGTATAAAAACCGATTATTAACAGATTGTAAGGGGGAATTTATTGTTTTGTAACAAAAAAGAGATTCAACAGAGAGAAAAAGGGGAGGGGAAGCGTTTTTGAAACAGAGAGAAAAAGAGAAAGTTTTTTTTGAGGTTTTTTTTTATTTTTAACTGTAAAAAGTGAATTTTTGATAAATTTTTTTTGTTTAAATAAACTATCAAAACGGCACCGTTTAAGCCTTATACCCGCGCGCGATCCGACCCACTCCAGGGGGGATCCGCGTGTTTTCATGAAATGGGCTATTTGTGCCTTTGGTCCCTCCCCATCATTAATTTGTTTTGATTTAGTCCTTCTGCTTGTTTATATTTATTTTAATTTGACCTCCTTTATTTTACACCTGTTTTATTTTGGTCCTGCATGAAACGATGCGCTTGAAGGCTGGGAATATTTTCCCAATCAGTCCCTTCCTTTTGACGCGCGTTTTAATTCAGTCCTCTCCGTTTTTTTATTTTCGAATTTACCCAGTTTTTTCGTTTTTATTTCAATTTAGTCCTTTTTTAGCAGTTTTATTGTTTAATTAATTATTTTAATAATAATAATATTATTATTATTATTATTACTATTTATTATTCTCAGTTTTATTTTCCTTTTATTTATTCATTACTACTGTTAATATATTAATCGGTTTTTTAAATTATTTTAGCTTTATATATATATATATAGATGTTTACATACTCTTATATTTTATAAGCTTAAAGTTTATATTTGCATGTGTATATTTTTATAATTTATTTATACATATATGTACGTACCAAAACATATATATTTGTATTATTATTTTATAATATTTACACATACTTACATACATACTCATATATTTTTATATATGTTCTATAATTTATGTATACATATATTTATATATACGTACAATTTTTTTTATAAGCGTATATATTGGTATATGTACGTTCTTATATTTTTGTACTTTTTAATTTGTATAGACATATACATACATATGTATTTTATCTTTTGGTATTGTTTTTATCTTTCTATTTGACATTTATTCATTTATTTATTCATATGTTCGTTATTATTTTTAGGAAATGTTTTATTATTATTTTTAGGAAATCTTTTAGTTTTTCTTTTATTGTTTATTTATTTATTATTTCATATACTTGATTCTTTTATTTATGTATTTTATTTCTTTTGATTATTGCTTATATTATTTGTGCTTGTATCATCATCATCATTTTGTTATACAAGTTAATATTGTGTTTATTCCTACCATTTCATACTAAATTAATTTTATTTAATATGGTTTTAAAATAAACAAAATTTTATATTTTAAAATTCGAGAAGATCGTACCCTAACTTATTGGGTTTCGATTTTCACAATAAATCTAAATACACAAATCTTTTCAAACTCAAGTTTTAAACGATCTCGGGAATTAAGAAAAGATCGTGTCCTAACTTACTGGGCATGATCCCCTTTTTTAAAATCCGAGATAGCCAAATTTTTCTTAAGTAAGTAAATTTTTTGGCATGTACTCTCGTATTGGGAATTCGATACGTTGTGTCCTAATGCATTGGATATGACATGTCGTTTTCTCGAGATGAGGATTTTTTTCTAAAAATAATAGAGGAAATATTTTGCATTTGGAAATTCAAGAAAACGTGTCCTAATGTGCTGGGTTTCAATTTCTCGTTTGACCAAATAGCCAAATATTCTCTTCAGTCTTAATCCATGTCATTCAAGTTTTTTTAGGATTGTATTTTAAAACTCTTTAAAGTTTTCAGTTTTTCGACACTAAGACATTAAGTAATCAACTAGGTACCAATTTTGGGCGTATCGAGGGTGCTAATCTTTCCTCGTGCGTAACCGACTCCCGAACCTCTTTTTCTGAATTTCGTGGACCAAAACCGTTGTTTTAATAAAATTAAATTATTTATTAAAAACAACTACTTTTACGAGGTGACCCGATCACACCTCATCAAAAAAAAGATTGGTGGCGACTCCCTTGTTCGTTTTTGTTTTCAAAATCCAAGTCGATCCCGTTTTCATCCAAAAAATGGTGTCAACAGTTTTTTTCACAGAAAATACTATTCTTGTTTGTTGACTTTTTATGATTTTCTGCTATAGTTTAACACAACCCATATAAACCACCACCGTAAGAACGATAGGAGAATCAGTAAAGATAATGACTTATGACAATCCAAAAAAATAGACAACAGGCAAGCCAAACAATACAAGAAAAATCAAGACAAAGACGTGCCAAAAGGCAGACAAAACCGTGCTACAAAGGGCAGACATATTAAAGAATAAATTCTAACAATTTAAAATGGAAAATTTTAGTCTTATAGATTTGTAAAGATTGACATTTGATTGGTGAGGCTATTGCGGCACGTAAATCTCTTACATGAATCAAAGAATATGATAGTAAGGAGGATTTTAAACTATTGTATTGCCTTGAAAGTTCAGCCTTCTAATAGACTTCACTTTAAATATCAATTCAAGTCTAATTTATTAAAGATGATTAAAATCTGTTGAGAAAAAAACTAAGATGATTTTAGAAAGAAAGAAAAAACACTCTTATTTATTCCTATATGAATTTATTTTTTTTCCTTCAATTACACAAATTACCAAATTAAAATAGTATTACAGTCTTAAATTTTACAAATAATATAACTGATAAAAAAATTTATATACATAATTATAATTTGGTAATAATTTCATATATATTTAAAAGAAGTATATTTAATTAATTATGCCAAAAAAATGCATAGAGTAAGTAACAAGTATTTAGAAATTTGACTAAGCTCGGATCTTAAAATCAACTTGAGAAAATTTAGGTTGAAAAAGTAGACTTTTTTAATGTTATTCGTGCTGACATTTTGCCATTTTAAGTTGAATGGTTACCAATTTTGCGGGCACCAACAAGAAAAATTAGTCCTTGCAAGTTTTGGTGATAATGACTTTTCATTTGTCATCAATGGAATTCCCAAAGTCGCTTAAAACAATTGAATGCTTCCAATGAGGATTTGGTTCAATCTCAGAAATTTTGAGATTTGTTTCACCATGTATTAATATATACGAGTTTTTTTTTTCCAAACTCATTTAATTGTTCAGTTTAGTACTATTTAATTTATATTGCGTGATTGATATACGAATCTCATTCATCATCATTGAATGATAGTATAACATATCATCATTAAAATAAAATAAAATAAAAATTATGAATGATTTATAAATAAATATTAATAATTTTATTTAAATATAATTAAATCTTCATTAATATAATTTTTATAAATAAATATTAATAGCTCTTGGACTTAGGGTCTTGATTTTGGAATTTAAATTTTTTTGTTTATTTATAATTAATTATTATTTAATTATTTTTGAATAAAATTATTAATATTTATTTATAAAATATTCCTTTTTTATATTTTATTCAATAATGATGCACGAAACTCATACACGAACCATGCATCAATTCTGTTCCCATAATTTTACACAAACTACTCTTTTTTTTTAATGAATTAAGCATGCTATTAATGTTACAATGGTTTAGGGCGCAAATGGACATACAGTAACTTTTTGAATCTTGAATAAAATAGTTGACTGGACTGCATTAAATTATTGTTTTCCCTTGAATTGACCAAGATGATGTTGGAGATGATCCGTTATTAGATTTTTTATAAAGTTATTTTATGTTGATATTTTGTTTTTATTTTTTTTAAAGTTGTACAATTACTCGATTTTGATATAATAAACTCAACAACCATGAATCACATCATACAACTAATACCAAGATGATGAAATACCTTGAAATATGGGGGGCTAATCGTGATAGATAGATAAGGAGTTGAATACGGATGGGGTGGTTAAGTGTATAGTGGCCTTCTTAGAAACTCAAGGTTGAGTTACTTTCCTCTTAATTCTTATCCTTTAATTTTTAGCAACCTAGGATAAAAGCTACACTAAAATATATACGGTTAGGAGTAAAGTTTAAGCAACAATTAGGCTTGAAGCCTATTGGTTAAAAGCTAACTTCTCTCCCCTGTGATCCCAGATTTGAGCCACTTTTTCCCTTTCTATTCTATACCCTTCATTTCTCCAATTTGGTAAGGTGAAGGGAAATTTGCAAATTGCCGTCCATTGCTTCTAATTTGGGTAAATTGCATGTGCTGCCCCTAGAGTTTAAAAACTCTCGGAATTTAACAAATTCTTTCCTAATTAGAATTCACAACATGCCCCTTCTTAAAATTTCAATAAAATTAGAATTCCACCATATTTTTCTATTCTTTTCCTAATTAGATTTTCATATTGCCCCTTTTCAAATCCTAATCTTACAATTGATTAATCAATTTGTTACGATTCTTACCAAAACTTATGTTAATCTTGTCAAATCTTGAAACCAACTGTTAATTCATATATAAATGACGTTTGAAGGATTAAATTTAGGTGAATCGAATTAGAATTGGGTGTGAGGAATGTCGATCGGACCTCCAGTGAAATGTGTTTGTTGTTTTCCAAATGAATTCAGGGCAAACTATGTGTGGGATTAGGGCCACACGGTCTCCCACACGAGTGGACCACACGAACATGTGCCTCTGTAAACCCTAGGCTAGTTCGTAAACCATACGACCACAGCTCTTTCACATGGCTATGTCCCTCTTGTAGGTTAATTTTTACATTGCAACACGGTCATAGTCTGTTACATGGCTTGGACACACCGTTTTAGAGTTTTGCCTAAAATTTTGAAAATTGTGCAGTTTAGTCCATGTATAATCTCTGAACTATTTTTGGACTTTTATTTCACTCAATTTAGCCTCTGATGATATGAATATTCTTGAGCCTACGATCTGATTGACTGAATTATTATTGTTATATGCATGATATGTGAATAATACATGCCTATTGTCACTTATTTCTAATGAACAGGTAATGTTATTCATACCACTTTGTTAATGATTGCATGTTATTATGGCTACTGCTACTGTTAAACCAAATACATGTTAAGCAAGTTTATTGCTACTATAATAATCTATTATAAGCATGTTAATTGCTACCTTATTGATCTATTATAAGCATGATATATGCTACTATATCGACTTTCTATAGGAATGTTATTGGTATCGTATTGATCTATTATAAGCATGTCATGTTGTATTGTATGGGGTAGGGCGATCTATACAAAGGAAGATTCAACAGCTTATTTGCGATGAAAGTGGTTCACCCACAATGTATTTTAGTTAGCAGTTTTTCTACAATGACTAGTGGTTCATCCACAACATATTTTAGTTGACAATTTAACTAAAATGACCAGTGGTTCGTTCACAACATATTTCAGTCAATAATTTATCTACAACGACCAGTGGTTTATCCATAACGTACTAGAAACTTTCATCTGCATTGATGGATGGTTCATCCACCAATATTTTTATCGTTAGTAGTTCATCTATAATGATCAATGGTTTATCCATAACATGGTGTAAAAGTAGAGGGCTTTGGGAAAATTCCTATTGTAGCGTGTAGCGGGGTTGGGTAGGATCTATTCTAATAAATTGAAATTGTATCACCATTCATGAGAATGTGCATTCATAAACTGTGAATTCTAGCATATTATAATATTAGCGATCTAAAGAATTGATGCTTTGAACCACTATATGAGTGTGATTTTTCTGAGAATTGCTATATTGTATGAGTCATCTACTATTTGCACTGATTTACTTGTGATATGAGTCACACTGAGCTTCATAAGTTCACCCCTTTTTAATGTTCATCTTTACAGATAACCTGCTAGGTTAGGACGTGGACATGGCATCCAGAAGGTCTCGACTCAGGGTGAATTTTTTTATGAGAGTATTTTAGATTTTTAATCTGAAATTTCTGTTATTCAAAGATTGTACTGTTTTGTTTTTTAACAATGGCATGGGACTTAAGTTTTGGGATTTATATAGCATGCATGACATTTAATTTAATTAGAAGATGTTGAAAAATGGTTTTTGTTAAAATTATGACTAGATATCACTTTTTCTGCTACATGACTAAGTGAATGAGGTTTGAAGAATATATTTATATATAAAACTAGAATTAAACTTATGAAAAATAATCATTAAGATCAATCGGTTTTTGAAAATAAATCATAATATTTTTTAAACCAGCTAAGTTTTAGTCAAAAGTTAAATAAAATTATTTAAACAACTATTTTTAAACTTAAAGATAGTTCTACTAGGCCATTTTGGTGGCCAATGTAATCTTTAGAATTTAGGCTCAACGTTTAGGTCGGGTTGGAGAGGCTACACTTGATGGTATCAGAGTCAGGTTTTTCTAAACTCGGATTATAGATTTTTGTATGGGTCTGCATACATGTCATAAAATGGGTATTTTGGGAAAACCATGCCACAAGTTTTTGAAAAACAATAGTTTTCTACAAGAAATTAAATTTGAGACTTCACTGTCGGTTCCACTTTAGTTTCTGTTACTCTTGAAACTATGATTATTAGACTGTAAATACTTAGAAAATAGCTAATGCTTGAAAATTTTTGAAACCTGTAGATATACTTTAAATTTATATTTTCGTGAGATCATTATGAACACTCATGGTAGACATGGTAGAGGTAGGCCGCATACAGTTGCACCCATTGAACTTCCTACTGTCGAGGGAAAAAAACCCAATACCTGAGGAGTACATAGAAAATTCTACTGCCAATGGCGTCAGAGGTTACAAGAACGGAGATAATGCAGTGTAGTAGGAGATGCTGAGGGTTCTACAAGGGGTTTCTGAAGCCCAAAATGGATTGAGAAGTCGTGGATCTCTTACGGAGATACTTCGGTCAAATGGGCTAAAATATTTAAAGGTGTTGATGGAACGAGTACCGGATAGAGTCGACGGAAAGGATTCTAAAGGATCTAAATTGTACTCTAGAACAAAAATTGAAAGGTGTTGTGTCCTTGCAAAGAGAAGAGGCCTACTGTTGGTTGAAGTCTATTGTAAGGGGTGCACAGGCTGAACATTTGACCTAGGAATATTTCCAAGGAGCTTTTCGAAAGAAGTATATGGAAATAAGGTATGTGGATGCCCGCAGACTCGAGTTTATTGAGTTAAAAAAAGGATATAAGACTGTGACAGAATACAAGACCGAATTGTTGAGGCTCAACTTCTATGCTCATAGTATGGTTGTTACAAAACAAGATAAATATGTGAGGTTAAAAAATGGGCTATGTTTCAACCTCAAAATGCAAGTTGCTGCACACCAGGAATGAATGTTTGAAACCCTAGTGAAGAAAACCTAAATTTTGGAGGAGATCAAACTGGTGGAATGCAAAAAAAAAAAAAGGGAGAAAAGTAAGGTCCCTGTTAAGAGAGACTCTGGTTTCACTGGGTCCAATTTTCATCCCCTGAAATGAGCCAAAGAGGGCAAACCATAACAATAGGTTACTGTAACTAACTTTAGAGGTTGGATTCCCTATTGTTTGTATTGTGAAAAGTGTCATTGGGGTGAATGTTGGAAGAAATTGGGTGCTTGTCTAAAATGTGGGTCAATAGAGCATAAATTCAAGGATTGTCCTCAATGAGTAGAGCAGATGCAATCTCTGACCCAAAATCAAACCAAAAACAAGAGATTGAGTCGATTACCTCTGAAGGGTCGAGGTCAAAGTAAGGTTACAAATACCATAGCAACTGGTGCAAATCGAACTGAGGCTAAATAGCCCACCCTTATTTATACCATTAGATGTTGTGAGGATAAAGATGCATCCAATGTCATCACATGTATTTTGCCCTAATAGACATAAGATCCACCCATTCATATATTGTTCGTAATATGTAACAATTTATTTTTAGTAGTATCAAAAATAATGGTTTGGGATCATAATTTCGACATGAGAGTTAGTAAATATTATTAATTTAATGTTTGTGAGTATTTATTAATGTCATATTAAATTTTCGTTAGGAAATTTTAAGGTTTAAATAGTTAATTAAGTAAAAAGGATTAAATTGTAAAAGATGCAAAAGTTGATATTTATAAATTATGTTTAGATATGAAAAGGAAAATTTTTGGAATTAGTTGGTAAATATACCATAGGTATAGTTAATGGACCATTATGGACAAGGTTTAGTTGAAGTTTTAATTAAGGATAAAATAGTAATTTAGTAAATAAAATAACATAAACAAAACATAATTTGGTGCTCATCTTCTCCAATTTCACTCTTTGGCCAAATCACATTGAAGCCAAGCTTGGAGAAGTTCAGTTTACATTCTAGCTTGCACATGTGAGCAAATTTAGCTCCCATTTTTAGTAATTTTTATGTTTTTGAGTTCGTATTAGCTTAGTTTAGCTAGCCCGAGGTTAAATTGTGAAACTGTTAAAAGTTAGGGATTTATTATGAATGTTTATAATGTGTTTTTTAAATTTTTTGATAGATTCATGAACTTGTTTGTTAAATAAAAACATGGGTTGATTAGAAGCCCTAAGGAATTCAACTATCATGGTTGGTAGCTAAAACTGGTAAAATTTCAAGTTTTAGGTTTAGGGACTAAATTGTATAAAAAGTAAAATATTAGAGTAATTTTGTAAAATCATGATGGAAGGGATTAATTGTATAAAATTGTTTATTTAAGTGTTGCAATGATATCAATTGAATGAAAATACTATTTAGATCAATGAACAGATCAACCGGATTTAAATCAAGGAAAAACTAAAGTTTCAGACTAGTTGTTGAATCTGTTTTTACAACTGTTTTTGTCTAGGTAAGTTCTTAAGTTAATTTAGTAGTTAATTGATTGATTTTTTTATAATTTAATGCTTATCTATATATGATTGACTCGTCAAATTCATTGGATTGAGAAACGAGAAAGACAACGATTGAAAGATATAGCATTCTACCCGAAATGAGAAAGACCATAGTTGAAAGATACTATGGCATTTTACTGGAATGAATAAGACTATAGTTGAAAGATAGTATGGAACTAAATTGGGATTGTAACACCCCTAACCCGTATCCGTCACCGAATTAGGGTTACGAGACATTACTAGACAAACACAACTAATATAGACTTCCTTAGAATTCACAATTTAACATTTATAAGCAATTCGTTTGATACAGGTTTAAAACAACAATTTTCGATTCAAAATATATGCATTGTATATATAAAAATATATGAATTTAAATATATTAAACTTAGTCAAATTTTAAAGTAAGCATAAATAAAAATTATACTTTAACCATTTAAAACAAAACAAAACATTTCAAATCAGCTAAACCATAAGAAAATAAGCCATTTTCGTATGGCTATTAATTTTATATACAGTACATCAAAGTACGACTTTTCAAATGTTATCTAGCCTATACATGCCATAAGTTAAAATTTAAATATTTCAATACTGAGACTGTAGATAAAGTAATGATCTTTACTGACGATCCTTGAGCCTGCAACTTGATTTTTTATCTATAAAACTATGGAGAAAACAAGCAAAGTAAGCTTTTAAAGCTTAGTAAGTCTATAACTTAACTAAAATTCATATAAAAGAATCATATAATTTCTTTAAGTAAATTTATTGAGATCACAAATATCAAATATAATTACTATTCAAACATTGTTGTCTTAAGTCATTTTGTTGATATCTAAAAGAATGTATATTTAACTAACTCATATAAAGAACATATGTATGTACATTGTATGCATATAACCGAGTTACCAACATACCCATTAAATTACATATAATAATTGTTAGTGTACTTATCACTTGCACTTCATCGAATGCATATATATTCAAATACATATGCCAAAAGCATATTTTTATACTTATCAACCACTTGTGCCAAATGTACATACATATACTTATAATCCACATATGCCAAATGCATACATATATATATACTTTACTTATAATCCACATATGCCGAATGCATACATATATGTATATATGTCCAACAATTTCATAACACTAATATATATGCATTCTCACCAAACACAAAGATTCGAATGTTTACCTGCTCATCAAATATGTAGAAACAAATGTTCATATATTTATCCATTTCAAATAACCAAAATCATATATATATACCCAATGTATATAATCACTTAATTTAAACAGATTCACCGGCACTTAGCCTGCTAGGCTTTAAGCCTAAATTGATTCACTAGCAATATGCCTGCAAGGCACTAAGCCTGAAAACCTCAATTCATATGAGTTGTAACTCGTATCCGTACTATTTATATATATAAAATCCATATATCATAATTCATCTAAAAAATTTATAACTTATATCTTTGAACCACCTTGGTAAATAAAGTTCAATCACAAAATCATTCTCGATAACCCAATGATCCAACCAAATACCTATATATATAGCTTTATACTTTAGATCTTACTACTAGTATTATACTATTTAACTAACAATATTCTTAAATAATATAAATTTAAAATTTTAATATATTAAAATAATCTAATCTAATAAATTACGTACCTTTGATTCAATACAAAACTTGTACATATATATACATACACATTCGACCTCATATATATATAATTTCATACATAATTTCAATACAAGAAATTATACATGTACGTATATACATATTCGAAACTAATATATATATATCAATTCATACTAAATTTCAAAACTAGATCTTATATATGTATATATATATATAACCGAACCTCATATCCATATATAATGACATATCATAATCTGATACAAAAGCATATACATGTATAAATTTGCATGCTTGTTCGTAATTACTTACACAAGTATAGCATACATATTATAAATCCAATATAAAGGTTTATACACGTATATACCTACGTATTTATTCGAACCTTATGTACACAAAAATATATATATACATTTGATTAAACAAATAATTTATACATGTATATACATATGTGAATTCAAACCATGGATACATATATATATATATGAAACCCTTATACTTCAACTAAATTCAATAACATTTATGTATATACTTATATACCATTCATACTTTAACTAAATTCAATGGTCTATATAAGTATATACCTATATGTTCAAACGTTAAAATACATATAAATCATTCATATCATTCATACTTTTAATTTATTCAACCAATATACTTTAGATTATAATTCATCAAAAATACAATACATATACATACTTATATACTAATTTAACAACATTAAATAGCTAATAGACTTACCTCGGATAGTGAAAAATCAGAATCGGACGATTAGTCGACGACTTTAGGTTTTTCCCGATCCAACTCCGATTTCTTTGGTCCTTGATCTAAATATATTCAAAATGAGCTAGTTTAAATATTATTACCTTCAATGTAGTCCAAAAACACATAAATAGATAAATTACCATTTTACCCCTAATATTTACACTTTTTACAATTTAGTCCTTATTGCAATTTAGTCCCTATTGCATATAGATTAGGAGCTTCTATTGGGGATGTGTTTAGAGATGCTGATGCAAACTGGCTGTGTGACTTTTCATTATGGATAGGCAAAGACACCATTTTTAAGGTTGAAGCAAGAGCAATGCTACAAGGTCTTCAAATAGCATGAGAGAGTAGATACATAAAGCATGAGCTGGAATGCAACAACGCACTTCTGGTAGAATTAATTTTAACTGGTGGAATAGCCAATAGCAAATTGGGGTATTGGAAAGTAAGATTTCGTCACGTTCCGAGCTCTCAAAGTAAGGTTGTTGATCAAATGGCCAAAAAAACTTCAAGTGGATTGGGTAACGTACAACTGTTTTGGAAGCCTCCAGATTTAGTAAGGTATATATTGATAGCTGAACGTAGTGCTTTTTCTCTAAGTTGATAGTACTTTTTACCTCTCATTAGATCGATACCTTGGTAGATTTTTACCTCTTATTAGATCGATCCCTTGGTAGATTTTTAATCCAACCGATCCAATCTACTTTAGATAATAGATTTTTTTTATTTTCAAAATTATTTTGAAAAAAAATCTATATATTTTAAGTTGAATTGTGGAAATTAATAAAGAATTGTTAATTAATAATTTAGGGTGCAGACATACTGGCATTTTTTTATATAGATATTTTGAATAAAGTAATTGACTAGTATGCATTAAGTTGATCAGAATCTTGGACATGGACAATTATGCTTTTGTAACAAGTTTTTCCTGAAAGTAGATTGATGTAATGTTATTCATGCGGACATTTGGACTTTTTAATTTGAATTTATCGTGAGTGAATAATAGTAAAATATCACATCATTAAAATAAATTAAAAAGTCGTGAATAATTTATAAATAAATATTAATAATTTTATTTAACATGATTGCATATTAAATAATTATAAGTTTTGGTTAATTGTAAATTTGGTATTGTTATTGTATTGATCTGTTATAAGCATGTCATGTTGAATTGCATGAGGTGGGATGATATGAACGGAGGAAGAGTCGGCAGTTTATCTAGAACGACCAGTGGTTCATCCACAATGTATTTTAGTTGGCAGTTTATCTGCAATGATGAGTGATTCATCCACAACATATTTCAATCGATAGTCTATTTGCAACAACCAATGATTCATCCAAAATGTATTGGCAACTTTCATCTGCAACGATGGTGTGTTCATCCACAAATATTTTTATCGTTATGCAGTTCATCTGTAATGATCAATGGTTTATCCACAACATGGTGTAAAGGTAGAGGAGTTCTGAGGAACTCTTATTGTGGTGTATGGCGAAGTTAGGTAGGATCTATTCTAATAAATTGAAACTGCATTGCCATTCGAGTTTTGCCTCGAAGGTTTCGACGTTGTTGTTATTGTCACTTTTTAACATGTTCTTGAAGTCCCGATAATTGAGTGGTGGAATTCTAGTTTTTAGGTTTTGGGGATCTCGAGTTGCTTTAGGGTCGTCATTACTTGTAGGTAGGGTATCGAAACCCTTATCATTTGTGTTCTCAAGTGCTGAAATCGGGATAGTCGATGACACACGGGCGTGTGCGCAGGCTTTGTGCGACACACAAACGTGTGGTGGGCCGTGTGGTAGGCCGTGTAACCGAATGAGTTGAAATTTGAAACACACAGACGAACTACACAGGCGTGTGGCAAGCCGTGTAACTGGCTGAGCTAAAATTTGAGACACATAGGCGAACTACATGGGTGTGTGTCCGGCCGTGTGTAGGACATGATTGTGTATGGGCGTATTCTATGTCCATTTATATATTTTGAGTTTAATCATTTTTTCTCTTTTTGTTAAAATACCAATATAACTAAAAGCTTATCTGGCCGGTTGAGTCTTAACTCGATTAGTATGGACATTGTTGTCAATGCAGAGGACATGAGCTCGAGTGTGTTGAAACGTATTATGCTCCTTTTTTATAGATTAGAATCTTGAAGATAAGAGCATTAGACTTTTGCAATGTTATTCATACCAACATTTTGTCTTTTATGCACACCTAATTATGTTGATACCATAAAGAAAATTAGCCTTTGAAAGTTTTGGTGACAACGACTCTTTATTTTTCATAATGAAATTTCATTTTCATAGTTGAAAAAAATATTTGAATGCTCCGAGGATTTGGTTCAACCCATGAAATTTTGAGATTTATCCCACCATGTATTAATTTATATGATTTTTCTTTCATATTTTTTTAGATTGAATTGATTTAATTATTTTATTTAATTTATATTAATAATTTATGAAATAATATTTTATACGTTTGTTGGTGTATAACATCTCATAATTGAGATAAAATTAAAAAAATCATAAACAATTTATAAATAAATACTAATAATTTTATTTAATATATTTAAATATTAATTAATTATAAATTTTGGTTAAATTCAGTTACTAGTACTATACTATGCGTATAATTATAGATTTAATCAATATTCTCTAATTGGATCATTTTCTGTTCTTCTACTTTTCAAATTTTAGAATTTCAGTATTGATGCAAATGAGTTAATCCATTATAAGGATTTTAAGTAAGTAATATATGGAAACAACAAGTTGACATAATATTACGTATAAAATAACACGTTTGCCGCATCATATGTTAAAAATATCAAAACTTAATGAATTTAATAATTATTCACTAAAATTTTAAATTTTAAAAATATAAGACCATAAAATTAGTAGAATTTAAATTATCGAAATGAATAAAGAAGTGTTGACAAATGGACATAGAATTACCGTATAAATGTGGATATTTTGAATAAAATAATTACTGTGTTTCTAATGTTGAGTAGTTGGCGAGCGGCTGGTATTTGGGGACTTTTTCTTTTTTTTTTTACGCCTTTTAAAATTTTAAATTAATAAAAGGAAATTTGTATTTTATCTTTTAAAAATAATAAAAAATTAATTTAATTTTTAAAAATTATAAAAATATAAGCTATTAAAATGATAAAATTATACTTTTACTATCATAAAAATTATAATTTAATTTCGGCTCCTTAAAAATTTTTCTTGCTTCGCTCTTAGTTAGTGATGTAATTTGATTATTGTCGATTGCTTGTTTATTTTGTAAAAAACATTTCATTTTATGCACACTCATTGAAAAATAAAAATAACATCAAAATTTTTAACGCACTAATTATTGTTACAAATAAATAATTATTAATAAAAATATTGACATAAACAAGCTCAATTGAAAACGCAAATACCTTTTTAGGAAGAAATCAAGCTTTACTTCCATGTTGCTCTTATATTACTTTTTCTTCACCCTTTTTTTTTGGTCTGATTTGTTGACACCATTTTTGATTGAAAACGGGGTCGACTTGGGTTTTGAAAAATGAAAACGAAAATGGGAGTCGCCACCAATCTTTTTTGATAAAGTGTGATCGAGCCACCTTAAAAATGGTTGTTTTAATAAAAATTTTGATTTTATCAAAACGATGATTTTGGTCCACAAAAATCAGAAAACGGGTTCGGGAGTCGGTTACATACGAGGAAGGATTAGCACCCTCGTAACGCCCAAAAATTGGTACCTAGTTGATTAATTAATGTCTTGATGTCGAAAATTGAGAACTTAAAAGAATTTTAGAATACTATCCTTATTTTGAAAGAAAATTTATAAAAATCAAGCCGCTCATTAAGACTTTTTCATTTCAGAAAGAGAAAATGTCACACCCAATGCGTTAGGGTACGGTATCTTACCCCTTCAGAAATGAGCAAGTCTAAACTCGCATAAAAAGTTTATAAGAGTGTTTGATTGTTTAAGTCATATGAAAAAAAAATTGCAACCCAATACGTTAGGGTACAATTTCTTCAAACGTTAAACATTGAATATTGCATTTTGTTTTGAAAAAAAAATTCTCGTCTCGAGAAATCAACGTATCATGTCCAATGCATTAGGACACGACGTATTGGATTCTCGGTAATGAGTTTTTTTATTTATGTCTTTTTTATAATGGAATAATCTCGATTATTTTTGATTCAACAAAGAAAATCCGAACCCAATACGTTAGGGCTCGATTCTCTCGAAAATCTCAAATATCGAGTGTTATTTTTATCTTGAAATTTTCTATTTTTTGGATAAATTCGAGTAAATGAATGTAAAATGATAATAATGATGACAATGCAAATAAAATAATACGAGCAAAATAATAAAAGATAAATAAATAAGATGGCAAATATATAATAAAAAGAAATCAACAAATAAAAGTAAATAAACAAATAAAAATTAAAGCACTTAAGTAAATAATAATAATGAGCATGTAAATAAATAAATAAATAAATAAATTAACACCAAATGAAACAATAATAATGAATAAAATCATATATATATATAAATATGTATGTATGCTAGAATTATAAAGTATAGAAATATACGTGTGTATAAAAGCGTATGTATGTTTATAAAAACTATATGAAAATGTAAAGCATATAGGTACATGTATATATTTATAAAAAGATGTATATAGATATATAGATTCAAATTGTAAAATATGAAAACATAAAGATAAATATATACATATACATATATATGATAAAATTTATAATTTTAAAGGTATAAATAAGCAATAACAGCAATAATAATTAATAATAGTATAACATCAAGTTTATTACTTAATTGGAAAATAAACAAAATGCAAAAAGACTAAAATAAAACTTAAGACAAGATTCGGGGTCTAAATCTGTAAATAAATGAAAAAGGAAGGACCATATTGAATGTGCGAATAACAAGGAGGGACTGGAAGGGAAATTTTCCCTTCTCTTCCAAAACGCACAACTTCAAAGGACTGGATTTAAACAAAGCCGAAATTATAGGGCCAAATTTAAAAACACAATAAAAATAAAAAGGACTGAAATAGAACCAACAAAATATGCGGGAGGACTGCGGGCATAAATAACCCAACAAATGAAAACACGCGGATCCTCCTGGTAATGGGTCGGGTCGCTCGCAGGTTGCGCAAAACGGCGCCTTTTCTTGGCCGAACGGGCCACCACCGGCTCCACGGGGTCAGAGGCACCGAACGGTCGCCTTTGTACCCCGTTCTCGACCCCCACATAAGACCTACCCTTTTAACCCCGAAAAGTCAAAAAAAGAGGGGTCTTTCATACCCCTTTCAGTCCGATTCCAACGCCAAAAATAGTCTCCGGCGACGGGCTTTCGAGACAGGTGAATATCCTATTTTCTTTTCCCTTTCGTTTCGTTTTTTTTATTTCAAAGAATAGTAACAAATAAACAAAAAAAATAGAAAGTAGAAACAAAATACCAAGAACAGCGAAAAAAAAACTTTGGAATCAACCTCTTTGCTTTTTCTTTGATCTGCTTTTCTTTGTTTTTTATTCACTTTTTTGTAAAAAAAGGAAGAAGACCATTACAAGGCTGATATCCAGGCTTTTTATAGCCAAATAGATACAACATTTTTCTATTGTTTTTTTCATTTATTCTGCTATCTATATTGCTCCTGTTTTGCTTGCTTTGTTTGTAGATGACTGTGGCAAGTGGGCGGCGACAGAGGAGGTGATGGGATGGGGTAGCCTACAGATGGCGTCGGGCTGGGTGTCAGAAAGGCTAGGGTTTCAGACTGAAACCGTAGTTTGACTCTTGGCACTTGGGCTTGGGTCTGTTGGGTTGTTTTGCAATTGGGCTTGGTTGTTTGTTTAATTTTGTAATTGGCTCGGGCAAAATTGGGCTTCTACAGTTGCCCTTCTTTGCTCGTTGTCGTGTAACGAGAACAGAGCAAAGACTAAGAATGACCAATTTTGCCCGGTCTCGCCGAATCTTGACTTCTTGGTGCCTTTCTTCTTTAGGTACCCTTCTCGCAGTCCACCGTGTCTTGTTGCTTCGATCCACTCCACTACACTTCAAAAAGATTCGACTTGTAGCTTAAAACTTCTTTGCAGCAACTTCAGGGGGACGAGATTCATGGTTTTAGTCTACTCCATTGCAACATCAAGGAGATAAGACTTGTATCTCAACCTGCTCCACCGTAACTTCAGGGAGATAAGGTTTGATGTGATAAGATCTAATTCGACCTACTGCAACTTCAGAGGTATATGATTCATCGTTTTAATCCGGTCCAATACAACTTCAGGGAGATGAGATTAGTAGCTTCAATAATGTCTGACGCGATCCGCTCTACTATAACTTCAGAGATATAAGATCCATTATTTTGATTTGCTCTACTACTGCTTAGGGAGACAGGATCTGTAATCTTCGATCTACTTCACTGCCAAATACAGGAAGACAAGATCTGCTATCTTCGATCTACTCCGCTGCCAAATACAGGAAGACAAGATCTTCTATCTTCGATCTACTCCACTGCCCAAATACAGGAAGACAAGATCTTCTATCTTCGATCTACTTCACCGCCAAATACAGGAAGATAAGATCTTCCATCTTCGATCTACTCCGCTGCCAAATATAGGAAGACAAAATCTGTTATCTTCGATCTCCTCCGCTACCAAATACAGAAAGACAAGATCTGCTATCTTCGATCTACTCCACTACCAAATACATGAAGACAAGATCTGCTATCTTCGATCTCCTCCGCTGCCAAATACAAGAAGACAAGATCTGCTATATTTGATCTCCTCCGCTGCCAAATACAAGAAGACAAGATCTGCTATCTTCAATCTCCTCCACTGCCAAATACAGGAAGACAAGATCTGTTATCTTCGATCTCCTCTGCTGCCAAATACAGGAAGACAAGATCTGCTATATTCGATCTCTTCCGCTGCCAAATACAAGAAGACAAGATCTGCTATCTTCAATCTCTTCTGCTGCCAAATACAGGAAGACAAGATCTGTTATCTTCGATCTCCTCTGCTGCCAAATACAGGAAGACAAGATCTGCTATATTCGATCTCCTCCGCTGCCAAATACAGGAAGATAAGATCTGCTATCTTCGATCTCTTCCGGTTCCAAATATAGGAAGACAAGATCTGCTATCTTCAATCTCCTCCGTTGCCAAATACAGGAAGATAAGATCTGCTTCTTTTAGTCCATTCCTCTGTAATTTCTGAGAGATAGGACTTGATATGTCGGCTTCAATTCATCCCACTGCAACTTCAGGGGTATGGGTAACTTCATTGATATGCTCTCTGGGGAACATGACCTGTAAAGTCCATTTTATGAACCTACTTATGCCTAATTACTAGGATGTTATGATCAAAACGAATCAAATGCTCCTAACTAGGTATGTATGAATGATATTTGCATGAATGCAGGATGTCATGAGAATGATCCCTTTTTAATGTTAGGGTTGTCATTGCTCATAATTCAATAAGATTTTATTACTAACATGTCAGAATGCTATTTTGCTCGGCTGGTAACACTCATCTCTTACTTAGCCAGATTGCCCCTTACTATAATCTTCGGAGTTGAATCCGTTGAAATCTTCAAGGTTAAGTCCACGATAATTTTGGGACAAAATTTGAGCCATCTTCCTCCCACTGAGTATAAGATCTGACTTTTCTCAATCCTCTCCCACTGTAATTTAGGGATACAGGATCTGAATCTCTTTGGTCTTCTACACCATTTCCCAGGTGTCGTACCAAATGTTTATGCACGATTGTGGAACTTTCTCTTCCAAAAACCTCTTTTTATCACTCGGTGATCATTGCTCGTTTGTTCATTGAAGCTTTGTCACCAACTCGACATTTTGTCGTTTTGTTCAATCCATGCTTGGACAACAAAATTCGAAAGGATAGTCTTAATTTAGACTTTTCCTTCTTAGACATTTCACCCTTTAAACTTGGTGTGTTCTAAACAATAGTCCTATTTCAGGTTCCTGTATTATTTAGAAGCTTTCAAAGTAATATGCAAAACTCCTTTTGCTTGAATATTCAGTCCATTAATCGTTATTTCAATGAAAAATGCTTGAAAAAGATTATCAAAATGGAAAAGATGAAATTTTATTGAGAATAAGGCTCAAAATGAATAAATTAATCAAAATAACAAATTTTGCTAAGATACGAACCGAATAAGATCAAAAGGGTTATCACAATGGACAAGATGAAATTTTATTGAGAACAAAGCTCGAAATGAATAAATTAATCAAGATAGCAAATTTTGCTAAGATAAGATGAAAAAGATTATCACAATGGATAAGATGAAATTTTATTGAGAGCACAGCTCGAAATGAATAAATTAATTAAGATAGCAAATTTTGCTAAGATACAAAATGAATAAGATGGAAACAGGTGCCCCGGATATCGCAGCATGAGCTTCTCTGCATGAGCTTCTTGAAGACTCTTTTGAACTTGATATGTGTTTAGAAGTCCTAGAAGACTTTGTTGATGCCCCAAGATGTATCGTATCACCTTCTTGCTAATTCAGGGAGGACAAGGCCACCGCATGCCCCACTTTTGATCAAAATTTAAATTGCACATTCTTGGGTTTTCAATTCAAAACCCCTTTGGTCTCAAGGCGCCCTTTGCGGGTTTTCACCTTGGCCTCTCATTTTTCTTTTTGCATTCTTCTTTTCTTTTCTTTTTCTTTTCGTTTGTTTTTTTACATTCTTTGATTGAATTCGTACTCGTAGGATCAGGTAAGTCCTTGCTATACTTTCTGGTCAAAATCAACACTTTTCTAGTTAAAACCTTCCACATAAGGTTCTTTTCAATTTGATATCCTCTTTCTTCTAAAGTCCTTTTTGTATGGGGAGGATCTTCTTCGATGCTAGGTCCCCCTCATGGAACTCTCTAGGGCGAACCTTCTTTGGTGAGCTCGTCTTTTGTTTTTGGTGCATTTGACCAAGACGAATAACTTTGAACATTTCTCTTCAATCGGGATCTGATCCAACACTCGGAGAGAAAGAATCTTGACCTCGATAAGCAAAACTGCGATAAGCCAATATGTTGCCCCGGCAGCAGTTTTTTCGTTTTGTTTTTGCTTCCACTGCACCGTGCATTTTGGGGCGAAATGTGTTACACTTGAACAGACTGCAAACTTCTGACATCGTGCTGTTGTTCAATTTTAGTTCATTGTCAGATATGCTCCTTTTTGGCATTTCATACTGACAGATGATTTTTCAAGAATCTGCAGACTGTCAGCTTTGTGACATTGGCATATGAAGCATATTCTACCCACTTAGTGATGTAATTGATAACCATAAAGATAACCGTCAAGAACCTTAGGTGAGATCGACCTTATGACATTTGTACCCTACATAGAGAAAGGTAATGGCTTGCATTGATTCTGTGTGAAGTAGGATCTTATTCTCCCGTCCTTAACAAATTAGGAGATAAGCTACAGTCTCAGTTATCTCCAAAGTTTTGAAGTTTAATCTAGGCACATGTCCTGCTCAAAAGGAGGTTCTTCCACACAGTACATTTCAGAATTTCACATAGCTTCGAATTTCAAATCTCTTTAATCTCACAATTAAGATTCTGATTTGTCTTCTGTTATACGTCATATCAAGCTGAAACTGCTTGTAACTATATTGAATTACTTTCATTTTTTTACTCAATTCTTCTGATGAAATTAATTTCACAGATCATCTTCTCACAAAGTTAGGTCTCGAAACAATGGAGTTCGGTAATTGCAACCATACAATACCTCATATAATGTCTTTAATATAATCACACGATACCTTATCGATCAGCAATAGTCTTTCTTTATTGCTTTCAAACTCTTAAACACAATGTCAAATAAATATTTCGAGAATTTGAATTGCGTTTCCCGATTTCAATTCAATCTTATACTCACAGATTACTGTAATTTCTCTCTGAATCACAATATGAATTTCAGATCTCAACCCGAAACAGTGATGACTGGCACTAGGTGCAGACTTATTAATACAGGAACGGATCAGTCAACTGTTTTATCAAAAGGGAAAATCCATACGTATAGAGAGATTTCTTCAAGCAGTTAGTAATAATTCAGATCACTCTATCATTTTCAATGATAAGAATAATCCCGATGCAAAGTTCATCAAAATTCTATTTCATTACTACTCAGATATCAACTTATACTGAAACAGCCCTGAATGAACAGATAAATTACCACTGCGAGATTACCTGTAGCAGTTGTTTTACATTCTCAGAACTTCTTAGTATACACACTTTATTTTGAAACAATAACTAATCATTGATCTGAAATTCTGAATCAGAAATCCATTTACGTTGAATCCCTTATAACTTACAAACTCAAAAGTTTTTGACGATTCGAATTATCTTTACTGTGCCAAGTTCAGATCTCACTCTACAATATCAAATCTTAACTCAAGGTCTTTTAAAAGTTCAGGCCATTTTTATTATTCCCAAATTCGGATCTTTCCTTGACATTAAACAATTTAAATTCTTATACTCATTGAATATGTCACATAACTCTTTTCAGGTAGCTTTAACTGTATAGAGTCACAAGATATTACTACACACTCTTTCATTAGAACACACTTCAAACCATTCATTAACGTATGACTAAAAATCATAAACTCTTTATTCAACTCAGACTAAATTAGATCTGACATTTCGGTTGATATTGTCTTCGTGCAAAAGAAAACTTCAACAATCGAGTTATCTTTAATTCACCATAACATTTCTCAAATAGAATGGTCCTGATAGATATAATTCTGTATCAAATCTTTAGGAACACAATTTCTTCTTCCAAACTATCCCTCAAATCACACATGTACTTTTAGAGTTTACCTCTAGTCCGATGAATAAATTCAAACACATATAACCTAAGCATCTTTTCAATCAATTAATTCAAATCATATTAAACCACTGAATCAATCTTTTTAAAGAAATCTTTTATTCTTGTTAGAAGGACAACTTCAAACATATCATTATATCGATTCGATCTTGATCTTCTATCATTTTCACTTTTACCAATGTCGAATCTTTCACGAAAACTAGAAAAGAATTTATAGTAAAGCGGTCTCATATTTTAATCCTCAAAGCTCTAAATTATGCTGAAGTCATCTTAATCAAATAAAAAATCTTTGAGTCTTAATAAGAACGGTATCTCAACTCTATAAACAAATATTATCCCAACTATTAATGAAGCATTTGAACACAGAAGAAAATCAAATATGGTTTAAATAGCAACCAATGTAGAAATACAACTTTTATAACTCTAATAAGGGTACTGAAGTACTCTCAAATTTAGAACAGAAATTATAATTATAATAGATATAGTCATCTCTGTTAGATAGAGATTTCTTGCAGATAATCACATAGAATCATAAGAAAATCGGATAGCAAAATTTCAACGTCTGAAGGTACACAAAATATCTGAGGACCACAATCTATATAGAATAATATCAATTCAGATGATATCCCCAAAAAATGTTTAGAAAGAACAATGTCACTCATAAATACCGAAATCCACAATATCAGAAATAATATAATCTTCACGTATATTCAACAGAACAATAGCCAGTAGAAACAAAATATTAATATCATACAGATTTTACCATCAACTTATATATTGACACAGGGAATAATATACCATAGAAAGACAGAACAATGTCAAACATAACCCAAACAGATCAACGATGCTTTCGTCTATTAGTATATTTAGCTAATGTTCTTATGAAAGAAGAATTCCTTCTATAATTAAACAGTCACCTATACTTTTGAGGATAATTATACACATAGATTACCCAGAAAAAGTCATAATAACTGCCCGACTATCACCACTGCACTCAGCCATCAATACAATTCAAACACTATTCAACTGTCTAATTTTGTCATCAGAAGTTTTCACATTATCTCTTCATTAACAGAAATCAATTCAGAAAAGCTTTCAGTTGGTACTTTATTTAGATAACATACCAGGATAGATCATTTAATCGAAGTTAACTTCTTCTGTAACAGTGACTTTGCATAATCTGAATAGTCTTCAAAACTATCTAATATCTCTTTTAATACTGCCTTCATTTGCTGATTTATTCACTTTTCTGACCACATTATTAATCTTTTGAACACAGATTTCTGTAACTCTACACTCATGAGTTTATTCAACCCAAATCTTACAGATTCCATTATAACCTTTCACTAATAAGGGGGTGAGGTAGTAAAGCCTCAAATTTAACTTGCACATAAATGTATATAACATATACTTTCACAAATAACCAATTTATTTCTAATTTCACATTCTCAAAACATTTAATAAATATTTTCTTTTAATCACTTTTTTTTTATTAACACAATTCATATGCCAACTCAAATCACTAATTTACAATTGAAATTTTCATATAGCATCATAACTCAAATGTCATAACTCAAATGTTCATATAATTATAACATTTATCAATAACCAAATGTCATATACTTTAACCCATACCTTTACGTGTGTCAACTCATCACATATATATATTTTCACTCAAACATTTGAGTAATAACTTATGTACTACCGGAATTAGCTTGGTCGGACACCATATCTGTCTCATCAAAATAATTTTCGTTAGAGTCGGGAAATATCACACTATCGTAGGTTAAATGTGGCATGTATAGCTAAACTCACATACGCTATGGTAGTCCTAGAACCGACTAAACCATAGCTCTGATACCAATAAAATGTAACACTCATAACCCGTATCCGTTACCGAAATAAGGTTACAAGGCATTACAATATAAAACACGGCTCGAAATAGTCATATTACACATGCTTTAAAATCCCATCATTCGAAACATATATACTTCTTACTCCTATAATTCAAAAATCAAATTATAAGATGACTCATCACATTACAAATTCCATGCGCATACATTAAGACATCCAAGCATTTTTTTTTACTTCTTAAGCTAAATATCAAACATATTAATTTATACTTCTATTCATGTGCATAAAACCAAACAATCTATATCGCTCGGCTTATTGTCCATTAGAAAATGCAGCATAATCAATTTCATCAAATAGTCAAGTTTAGCATATAAACATCTTAGCCACAAATGCATTTAACCTTATCAAATAAGCACATTTGTTTTTTTTTTAAAATTCAAACATTAAAACCATTAATCCTTTACATACCGAATTATCAAATAACTTATCAAAGACATATATGCATTTGTTTACATTTCATCAACTAAATATATATAATAATATATCAATTTCCATTTTCAATCCATTTCACCAATGTACTCATGCCATTACAAATTTACTCAAATTAACCATTTCAATTTACTAGATATTCATAGCATAACATAGTCCACACATAATGAATACAACCAAATTCAAAATTTTCATATAACTAAGTACTTAACTACATGATTTGATCACTAATGCCGAATCACAAACTAGATTATGACCATCACCTATATTTACATCACATAAATATAAATAGCCATTATTTCATCTTCAATATATATATCGTATTTACCCTATTTAATCAAGTCAAATCTCAATACCATTCCATCACACAAATTAGACCATAATTCATACTTACAAATTAAGCTAATACATGATGAAAATCACTATCATTAGCATCATTAACAAACTACAACCATAACACATCCCTCATCCATATCAAGCTTACCAAAATAAAATAATTATAAACCATATATATATATATATCATTACGTCTTACCAAATTCATATACCAAGCATACCCCATGCCTTTACTATGACCAAAATTACTTAAACCTTGGATCATTAGCATTAGATCAATCCATTTTCGCATGGCTGAATATATATAACAACTAAATTAAAACTAGCCTATACATGCCACATAACCAAAAAATCAAAGTTATAATTTACCGAAGCGATAACCGGATAGTGTGATGACGACTCCAACGACTTCCAACCCGAGCAAGTATTTGGAGCTCTAAAAATATAGGAAAAACACACAGAGTAAGCTATGACAGGTTAGTAAGTCATGAGCAATTAAATAACTTAACAACATTTAATTAGTTACAACAAAATCAAATAATGTTTTCAATATTCATATCCATTTCCATAATCGAAAAATACATTTATCAAACACATACTATACATCAAATCCATATTAAACCGAATACACATAAGTTTAACATTTGGCCGAATATATATATAATGTCATTCACATGTGCAGTTCTCATTTTTAACCTCATTATTACATATCAATTTTGACCGAAGATAAACTACATTATCAACTCATTTTTAACCAAATTAAATTATACTAGCATAATCACATTTAACCTCAAGCTTAACGTTTCATATAAAACATGTGTTTTCTTAATTAAATCTTATCTTAACCGAATGTATATATATATTCAAAGTGTCATTCAATTCAAAGACATAATATCATTATATATCCGAATATATATTTACACACATATACATATAATTTTGAATCAAAATATAACATCATATGCATATACAAAACACATGGCCGAATATGCTTAACCAATGTACATATGTTCACATTAGTAACTTATATAATTTGTATCACAAACCAACTGGCCAACTTACCTTATTTTTAAATAGGTAGTCAAGTAACTCATATCTGATCGTTCTAGCTCGTTTTACACCTTCGATCACAACTTATCATTGCCCGTTGAACCATTCGGAATTTAATAGGATACTCGGATAATCACATATATCGAACAATGCCAACGTCCCAGACGTGGTCTTACATGCTATCTCATATCGATGCCACTGTCCCGGACAGGGTCTTACACGAATCAAATACGATGCCAATTTCCTAGACATGGTCTTACACGTAATCACATATATCGATGCCATCGTCCCAGACATGGTCCTACACGAGAACACATATCGAAAATCCTATGTCATGACATATGTATCCTAGCTATTCCTAAGGTTCGTACGGGGCTTTCGGATGTCGTAACTCAGTCGAAACGAATTCATAAACATAGCTTCCAAGCTTATTTTCATTTGGTTAACACATGTATAATTTCACATATTTCATTTCAGCATATAAAATTCATATTTAATTAAAATAAACAATATATATTTGCTTATAGACTTACCTCGGATATCGACGGTATATAGAATGACTATTCAACTACTACTTTTTTTCCCCGATCCAAGTCTGATTTGTTTTGTTCTTGATCTATACAATTTCAAATTAAGCTCATTTAAACAAAATTTCATTCAATTTAATCCAAAAACACATAAATGATCAAATTACTATTTTACCCCTGACATTTTATACTTTTTACAATTTAGTCCAATTTGCATAAAACACAAAACATACAAAATTTACACATACCAAGCTTTGGCCGAATATTCATTATGCCCATACAAGCCCACAAAATTCATTTATTTCACATTTTAGTCCCTCAATTTATTATTTTTGTAATTTAGCCCTAATTACTCAAATTCATCAAAATTTCCAATACAAAACATACTAACCCAAAACATATCTTCAATAATTCATCATCAAACATCACAAAACACAATTATTCATCAATGGCATAACTCAAAATATTCATCAAAATTAGAAATTGAAGCATGGGTCAAGTAGTATTCGAAGCAACAATCTCAAAAACGTAAAAATTATCTAAAACAGAAACAAAACTAACCTTGAATTAGTTTCAACAATGGCCGAATGTATGAACCTCTTCTTCTTATTTTTTTCTTAGTATTTTCGGCTAGTTAATGGACAAAAATGAATGACCACTTTCATTTTATTATATTATAACATATAATATATTAAATCATTTACTTAATTAACCTTTAATAATAAATATAAAACCTTTATATAAATAAGTCAAAACCGTCCACTAACTTAAATTATGGCCAATTTTCAACTTAAACACTCCATGTTAAAAAGACAAATGCAATTCGGCCCTTGCACATTAAACCACCAAATTTTCATTTTACGCGATTAAGCCCTTTTATTAAATCGGACATCTAAATGATAAAATTTTTAAATGAAATTTTAGCACATACTAATTCACACATTATAAACACCAAAAATAATTTTAAAATATTATTTTTTATTTTTCTTGACTCAGATTCGTGGTCCCAAAACCACCATTCTGATTAGGATCAAAATCGGGCTGTTACACTTAGTCAATAGCAGTGTTGCTCATATCATTGATATCTGAAGACCTGTTATAGGATGAAAGTAGATCAAAAGAATAAGAGAATCTAAGAATATTTATTTGTATAGTATGATTATGAATGAAACGGAAACAATAAAAGAATGTTTGCTCAAAGTGAGAAACATAGATGCATTTTATTGAAATAAAGATGTTGGGCATAAGATTGTCTCACAAAAGGATTCTTATTGCCCCTAGGCTTAGAGCGATAAGCGTATTTTGGACATTACTCTGAATTAGCTCTAAAAATTACAGGGATCTCCTCCACGCTCCAATTGTTCAAAATACTCCCAAGTGTGTAAGGGCAAATGCTTGATTCTTCCTCGGGTCACTCTTCGGGTACTGTATCAATACTTTGATAGCCGGCGATTACGACCTTTGGTTGGCCCACAGTGACCGATTTTGAATACCCTTTTATATACAAGCTCAGGTTGCTCACTTCATTTTCTTTGATATTTGGGGTTGATCTTTTAAAAACTTCCCCCGCATCTATCTTCCCACTTCTTATGGCATTTTCAATAATCTTACCAGACATTATCATATCTGAGAAGCTCATGGTAGCGCTTCCCAACATGTGGTTAATGAATGGAGCTTTCAGTGTGTTGATGAAAAGTACCGTGGTTTCTTTTTCCAGAAGAGGTGGTTGGACTTGTGTCGCTACCTCTCTCCATCTTTGGGCGTATTGCCTGAAGCTCTCACTTTGCTTCTTTTCCATGTTCTGTAGTGTAGTTCTGTCAGGTGCCATGTCTGTCACGTGACCATATTGCTTCATGAAAGCTTGTGCCAAGTCCTTCCATAAGTGGATATTGGCACGGCTCAACTGGTTGTACCATTTGGCAGCCGATCCAATCAGACTATCTTGAAAGCAATGAATTAACAGTTGATCATTATCAATGTATACTGTCATTCTTCGACAGAACATCATGATGTGAGCTTCAGGACAATTAGTCCCATTATATTTTTCGAATTCTGGAGCTTTGAATTTTGGTGGGAGTACTAGATTTGGGACCAAACTTAGATCCTTGGCATCGATCCCGCAAGGGTAATCAACATTCTCCATTGCTTTGATTTTTTTTTCCAACCACCTATACCGATCTTCAAGTTGTTTTGGCAGTTCTACCCTTGCTTTTTCTATTTCTGCCATTTCATCTAAATCAGAAACTGCTGGATTGGTTGGATCACTCATTGGATTGGAACCTGAGCCTATCGGGAAGTTCATAGGTGCTGAGACGCCGACTTGGAATTGGGGTCTAATATGATCACGCGCTCCATGTGGACACATATTCGGTCGTGTTTGGGTGTTCGCTGGGGCAAAAATAAGGCCCTCCTGATAAACTCCCGAATTGATTACAGGGCTCTTTCCTTTATCAGCCAATAATTGTGCCAGTTGGCTCATAATTCTTTAGGATTCTAGTGCGTCTTGTTGGATGTTTTTTAGTTGTTCTTGCATCTGTTCTTGCAATTGCTCTAATCTCTCCAACCTTTGGTCCATTTCTCTAGTCTTTGCTTGGATATCGTAAGGGTATTTGGTTGGTTGGTTTTCCAGGTTAGCTGAAATAAATTTACTCGTTTAGACTCTTTCAATGGATTTTAATGCATGTAATGCAAATGCATGAAGTGAATGTCTAAAGAGATGTTGATTCTGATTCAATTACATTTAGGAAACTTTTCTAGAAAGCAAATTCCCTTACATAAAACGGATACATGTACGACCTCACCCTCATATTCCAAGAAACAACATCAGTCTTTTTCTTCATTTGCATGTTTAAGGTAATCTCGCCAATAGATGCCATTGCTAGCTCATTCTCTTGATCTTGGTCGCAATCCATCATCTGCCCATCTTCAATAGGCTCGTCAGCTTGTCGAAGGCTTTTGGACAATCATCTCGAACCCTTAGGCCACGAAGTAAAGATCACGAACTCTTTCATCGCCCTTCTTGTGTTTCTCAGAATATATTTGGGAAGTCGTATTGTTTTCAACTTTATCCAGGAATCTGTATTCCATGACAAGCTTTCTAATTTAGTAATCGAACTTAAATCAATATCTCTTTCCTAAGATGCAGATGCGATGCAATCATAATCAAAGCACAATAAGAGGGGTTAGTACAAACATAAACAAGGAAAACAGAAAGTACCTAATTGGGTGATTACTAGGGGTTTGAGTGGCTCTATTTAGGCTATGTTCTTAAGTCCACTATATGAGGTTTGGCTCCAAAGATAAGGTACCCAAACCAGCAGATTCCTTGATCTTCTCCCATTATAGGCTCATACAGACCGAGTTCGGTTCAGGGGAATACATTTCCCTATGGCTGCACGGAGATGAAAATCTCACGAAGACATAGGTACGGATGTCTCCCGAAAGTGATTCACTATCCTGCACGGAGGTGAAAACCTCACGAAGGACTAATTTCTCACTCGCACTTAAAAGGACAAGACTAAATAGTCTCATGCAAAATGATGCCAAAATATACAATTCAATTTACAATAATCATGCAAACAAGCGCAAAGAAAATATCGTAATTTTTCAAATCAAAATTTCAGTTTTCGACAATAAGACAGAAACAATCAACTTTACGACCTGACTCTCTAAAAGCATCCCCAGTGGAGGCAACAAGCCGTTGACACCATTTTTTATTGAAATGGGGTCGACTTGGGTTTTGAAAAATGAAAACGAAAATGGGAGTCGCCACCAATCTTTTTTGATAAAGTGTGATCGGGCCACCTTAAAAAATGGTTGTTTTAATAAAAATTCTGATTGTATCAAAACGATGATTTTGGTCCACGAAAATCAGAAAACGGGTTCGGGAGTCGGTTACGTACAAGGAAGGATTAGCACCCTCGTAACGCCCAAAAATTGGTACCTAGTTGATTAATTAATGTCTTGATGTCAAAAATTGAGAACTTAAAAGAATTTTAGAATACGATCCTTATTTTGAAAGAAAATTTATAAAAATCGAGCCGCTCATTAAGACATTTTCATTTCAGAAAGAGAAAATGTCACACCCAATGCGTTAGGGTACGATATCTTACCCCTTCAGAAATGAGCAAGTCTAAACTCGCATAAAAAGTTTATAAGAGTGTTTGATTGTTTAAGTCATATGAAAAAAAAATTGCAATCCAATACGTTAGGGTACAATTTCTGCAAACGTTAAACATTGAATATTCCATTTTATTTTGAAAAAAAAATTCTCGTCTCGAGAAATCAACGTATCATGTCCAATGCATTAGGACACGACGTATTGGATTCTCGGTAATGAGTTTTTTTATTTATGTCTTTATTATAAAGGAATAATCTCGATTATTTTTGATTCAACAAAGAAAATCCGAACCCAATACGTTAGGGCTCGATTCTCTCGAAAATCTCAAATATCGAGTGTTATTTTTATCTTGAAATTTTCCATTTTTTGGATAAATTCGAGTAAATGAATGTAAAATAATAATAATGATGACAATGCGAACAAAATAATACGAGCAAAACAATAAAAGATAAATAAATAAGACGGCAAATATATAATTAAAAAAATCAACAAATAAAAGTAAATAAACAAATAAAAATTAAAGCACTGAAGTAAATAATAATAATGAGCATGTAAATAAATAAATAAATAAATTAACACCAAATGAAACAATAATAATGAATAAAATCATATATATAAAAAAATATGTATGTATGCTAGAATTATAAAGTATAGAAATATACGTGTGTATAAAAGAGTATGTATGTTTATAAAAACTATATGAAAATGTAAAGCATATAGGTACATGAATATATTTATAAAAAGATGTATATAGATATATAGATTCAAATTGTAAAATATGAAAACATAAAGATAAATATATACATATACATATATATGATAAAATTTATAATTTTAAAGGTATAAATAAGCAATAACAACAATAATAATTAATAATAGTATAACATCAAGTTTATTACTTAATAGGAAAATAAACAAAATGCAAAAGGACTAAAATAAAACTTAAGACAAGATTCGGGGTCTAAATCTGTAAATAAATGAAAAAGGAAGGACCATATTGAATGTGCGAATAACAAGGAGCGACTGGAAGGGAAATTTTCCCTTCTCCTCCAAAACGCACAACTTCAAAGGACCAGATTTAAACAAAGCCGAAATTATAGGGCCAAATTTAAAAACACAATAAAAATAAAAAGGACTGAAATAGAACAACCAAAATATGCGGGAGGACTGCGGGCATAAATAACCCAACAAATGAAAACACGCGGATCCTCCTAGTAATGGGTCGGGTCGTTCGCGGGTTGCGCAAAACGGCGACGTTTTGGCGCTAAAACACTCGGACGAAACGACGTCGTTTTGTTCTGTCCATTTAAAACAATTTTTTCTTCTAAAACTTCATTCTTTCAGCCTTTTTAACAAAAAAATTCAGAGAAACAAAAAAAGAAAAAAAAACTCAGCCACCCCCTTTTCTTGGCCGAATGGGCCACCACCGGCTGCACCACACGCGGTGGTCAGAGGCACCTAACGGTCGCCTTTGTACCCCGTTCTTGACCCCCACTTAAGATCTACCCTTTTAACCCCGAAAAGTCAAAAAAGAGGGGCTTTTCATACCCCTTTCAGTCCGATTCCAACGCCAAAAATAGTCTCTGGCGACGGGCTTTCGAGACAGGTGAATATCCTTTTTTATTTTCCCTTTCGTTTCGTTTTTTTAATTTCAAAGAATAGTAACAAATAAACAAAAAAAATAGAAAGTAGAAACAAAATAACAAGAACAGCGAAAAAAAGAACTTTGGAATCAACCTCTTTGCTTTTTCTTTGATCTGCTTTTCTTTGTTTTTTATTCACTTTTTCGTAAAAAAAGGAAGAAGACCATTACAAGGCTGATATCCAGGCTTTTTATAGCCAAATAGATACAACATTTTTCTATTGTTTTTTTTCATTTTTTCTGCTATCTATATTGCTCCTGTTTTGCTTGCTTTGTTTGCAGATGACTGTGGCAAGTGGGCGGCGACAGAGGAGGTGATGGGATGGGGTAGCCTGCAGACAGCGTCGGTGCTAGGTGTCAGAAAGGCTAGGGTTTTAGACAGAAACCCTAGTTTGACTCATGGCACTTAGGCTTGGGTCTGTTGGGTTGTTTTGCAATTGGGCTTGGTTGTTTTTTTTAATTTTGTAATTGGCCCGGGCGAAATTGGGCTTCTAAAGCTTCCCCTCTTTGCTCGTTGTCGTGTAACGAGAACGGAACAAAGACTAAGAAAGACCAATTTTGCCCGGTCTCATCGAATCTTGACTTTTTGGTGCCTTTGTTCTTCAGGTAGCCTTCTCGCAGTCCACTGTGTTTTGTTGCTTCAATCCACTCCACTGCACTTCAAAAAGATCCGACTTGTAGCTTCAATCTTCTTTGCAGCAACTTCAGGGGGACGAGATTCATGGTTTTAGTCTACTCCATTGCAACATCAAGGAGATAAGACTTGTATCTCAACCTGCTCCACCGCAACTTCAGGGAGATAAGGTTTGATGTGATAAGATCTATTTCGACCTACTGTAACTTCAGAGGTATAAGATTCATCATTTTAATTCGTTCCACTACAACTTCAGGGAGATGAGATTAGCCGCTTCAATAATGTCTGACGCGATCCGCTCTACTGCAACTTCAAATATATAAGATCCATTATTTTGATCTGCTCCACTACTGCTTAGGGAGACAGGATCTGCAATCTTCGATCTACTTCACTACCAAATACAGGAAGACAAGATCCGCTATCTTTGATCTACTCCGCTGCCAAATACAGGAAGACAAGATCTTCTATCTTCGATCTACTCCACTGCCCAAATACAGGAAGACAAGATCTTCTATCTTCGTTCTACTCCTCTGCGAAATACAGGAAGACAAGATCTTCCATCTTTGATCTACTCCGCTGCCAAATATAGGAAGACAAAATCTGCTATCTTCGATCTCCTTCACTGTAAAATACAGAAAGACAAGATCTGCTATCTTCGATCTACTCCGCTGCCAAATACAAGAAGACAAGATCTGCTATCTTTGATCTCTTTCGCTGCCAAATAGAGGAAGACAAGATCTTCTATCTTCGATCTCCTCCACTGCCAAATACAGGAAGACAAGATCTGCTATCTTTGATCTCCTCCGCTGCCAAATATAGGAAGACAAGATCTGCTATCTTCGATCTCCTCTGCTACCAAATACAGGAAGACAAGATCTTCTATCTTCGATCTCCTCCGCTGTCAAATACAAGAAGACAAGATCTGCTATCTTCGATCTCCTTCGCTGCCAAATACAGGAATACAAGATCTGCTATCTTCGATCTCCTCCGCTGCCAAATACAAGAAGACAAGATCTGCTATCTTCGATCTCCTCCGTTGTCAAATACAGGAAGACAAGATCTGCTATCTTCGATCTCCTCCGTGCCAAATACAGGAAGACAAGATTTGCTATCTTCGATCTCCTCCACTACCAAATACAGGAAGATAAGGTCTGCTATCTTTGATCTCCTTCGCTGCCAAATATAGGAAGACAAGATCTGCTATCTTCGATCTCCTCTGCTACCAAATACAGGAAGACAAGATCATCTATCTTCGATCTCCTCTGCTGCCAAATACAAGAAGACAAGAGCTGCTATCTTCGATCTCCTTCGCTGCCAAATACAGGAAAACAAGACCTACTACCTTTGATCTCCTTCGCTGCCAAATACAGGAAGACAAGATCTGCTATCTTCGATCTCCTCCGTGCCAAATACAAGAAGACAAGATCTGCTATCTTCGATCTCCTCTGCTGCCAAATACAAGAAGACAAGATCTGCTATCTTCGATCTCCTCTGCTGCCAAATACAAGAAGACAAGATCTGCTATCTTCGATCTCCTCCGCTGCCAAATACAAGAAGACAAGATCTGCTATCTTCGATCTCCTCCGCTGCCAAATACAAGAAGACAAGATCTGCTTCTTTTAGTCCATTCCTCTGTAATTTCTGAGAGATAAGACTTGATATGTCGGCTTCAATTCATCCCACTACAACTTCAGGGGTATGGGTAACTTCATTAATATGCTCTCTGGGAAACATGACCTATAAAGTCCATTTTATGAACCTACTTATGCCTAATTACTAGGATGTTATGATTAGAACGAATCAAATGCTCCTAACTAGGTGTGTATGAATGATATTTGCATGAATGCAGGATGTCATGAGAATGATCCCTTTTTAATGTTAGGGTTGTCATTGCTCGTTATTCAATAAGGTTTTATTACCAACATGTCAGAATGCTATCTTGCTCGGTTGGTAACACTCATCTCTTACTTAGCCAGATTGCCCCCTACTGTAATCTTCGAAGTTGAATCCGTTGAAATCTTCAAGGTTAAGTCCACGATAATTTTGGGACATAAAATTTGAGCCATCTTCCTCCCACTGAGTATAAGATCTGACTTTTCTCAATCCTCTCCCACTGTAATTCAGGGATACAGGATCTGAATCTTTTTGGTTTTCTACACCATTTCCCAGGTGTCGTACCAAATGGTTATGCACGATTGTGGAACTTTCTCTTCCAAAAACCTCTTTTTATCACTCGGTGATCATTGCTCGTTTGTTCATTGAAGCTTTGTCACCAACTTGACATTTTTTCGTTTTTTTCGATCCATGCTTGGACAACAAAATTCGAAAGGATAGTCTTAATTTAGACTTTTCCTTCTTAGACATTTCACCCTTTAAACTTGGTGTGTTCTAAACAATAGTCCTATTTCAGGTTCCTGTATTATTTAGAAGCTTTCAGAGTAATATGCAAAACTCCTTTTGCTTGAATATTCAGTCCATTAATCGTTATTTCAATGAAAAATGCTTGAAAAAGATTATCAAAATGGACAAGATGAAATTTTATTGAGAATAAGGCTCAAAATAAATAAATTAATCAAAATAACAAATTTTGCTAAGATACGAACCGAATAAGATGAAAAGGGTTATCACAATGGACAAGATGAAATTTTATTGAGAACAAAGCTCGAAAGGAATAAATTAATCAAGATAGCAAATTTTGCTAAGATAAGATGAAAAGGATTATCACAATGGATAAAATGAAATTTTATTGAGAGCACAGCTCGAAATGAATAAATGAATTAAGATAGCAAATTTTGCTAAGATACGAAATGAATAAGATGAAAACAGGTGCCCCAGACATCGCAGCATAAACTTCTCTGCATGAGCTTCTTGAAGACTCTTTTGAACTTGATATGTGTTTAGAAGTCCTAGAAGACTTTGTTGATGCCCCAAGATGTATCGTATCACCTTCTTGCTAATTCAGGGAGGACAAGGCCACCGCATGCCCCACTTTTGAACAAAATTTGAATTGCCCATTCCTGGGTTTTCAATTCAAAACCCCTTTGGTCTCAAGGCGCCCTTTGCAGGTTTTCACCTTGGCCTCTTCGTTTTCTTTTTTCATTCTTCTTTTCTTTTCTTTTTCTTTTCATTTGTTTTTTTTACATTCTTTGATTGAATTCGCACTTGTAGGATCAGGTAAGTCCTTGCTATACTTTCTTGCCAAAATCAACACTTTTCCAGTTAATACCTTCCACATAAGGTTCTTTTCAGTTTGATATCCTCTTTCTTCTAAAGTCCTTTTTATATGGAGAGGATCTTCTTCGATGCTAGGTCCCTCTCATGGAACTCTCTAGGGCGAACCTTCTTTGGTGAGATCGTCTTTTGTTTTTGGTGCATTTGACCAAGACGAATACCTTTGAACATTTCTCTTCAATCGGGATCTGATCCAACACTCGAAGAGAAAGAATCTTGACCTCAATAAGCAAAACTGCGATAAGCCAATATGTTTCCCCGGTAGCAGTTTTTTTGTTTTGTTTTTGCTTCCACTGCACCGTGCATTTTGGGGCGAAATGTGTTACACTTGAACAGACTGCAAACTTTTGACATCGTACCGTTGTTCAATTTTAGTGCATTGTCAGATATGCTCCTTTTTGGCATTTCATACTGACAGATGATTTTTCAAGAATTTGCAGACTGTCGGCTTTGTGACATTGGCATATAAAGCATGTTCTACCCACTTAATGATGTAATTGATGACCATAAAGATAACCGTCAAAAACCTTAGGTGAGATCGACCTTATGACATTTGTACCCCACATAGAGAAAGGTAATGGCTTGCATTGATTCTGTGTGAAGTAGGATCTTATTCTCCCATCCTTAGCAAATCCAGAGATAAGCTACAGTCTCAGTTATCTCCAAAGTTTTGAAGTTTAATCTAGGCACATGTCCTGCTCAAAAGGAGGTTCTGAGTCAAAAGCAGTGTCGCTCATATCATTGATATCTGGAGACCTGTTATAGGACGAAAGTAGATCAAAAGAATAAGAGAATCTATTAATATTTATTTGTATAGTATGATTATGAATGAAACGGAAACAATAAAAGAATGTTTGCTCAAAGTGAGAAATATAGATGCATTTTATTGAAATAAAGATGTTGGGCGTAAGATTGTCTCACAAAAGGATTCTTATTGCCCCTAGGCTTAGAGCAATAAGCGTATTTTGGACATTACTCTGAATTAGCTTTAAAAATTACAGGGATCTCCTCCACGCTCCCATTGTTCAAAATACTCCCAAGTGTGTATGGGCAAATGCTTGATTCTTCCTCGGGTCACTCTTCGGGTACTGTATTAATACTTTGATAGCCGGCGATTACGACCTTTGGTTGGCCCACAGTGACCGATTTTAAATACCCTTTTATATACAAGCTCAGGTTGCTCACTTCATTTTCTTTGATATTTGGGGTTGATCTTTTAACAACTTCCCCCGCATCTATCTTCCCACTTCTTATGGCATTTTCAATAATCTTACCAGACATTATCATATCTGAGAAGCTCATGGTAGCACTTCCCAACATGTGGTTAATGAATAGAGCTTTCAGTGTGTTGATGAAAAGCACCGTGGTTTCTTTTTCCAGAAGAGGTGGTTGGACTTGTGTCGCTACCTCTCTCCATCTTTGGGCGTATTGCCTGAAGCTCTCACTTTGCTTCTTTTCCATGTTCTGTAGTGTAGTTCTGTCAGGTGCCATGTCTGTCACGTGACCATATTGCTTCATGAAAGCTTGTGCCAAGTCCTTCCATAAGTGGATATTGGGACGGCTCAACTGGTTGTACCATTTGGCAGTCGATCCAATCACACTATCTTGGAAGCAATGAATTAACAATTGATCATTATCAACGTATCCTGTCATTCTTCGATAGAACATCGTGATGTGAGATTCAGGACAACTAGTCCCATTATATTTTTTGAATTCTGGAGCTTTGATTTTTGGTGGGAGTACTAGATTTAGGACCAAACTTAGATCCTTGGCATCGATCCCGCAAGGGTAATCAACATTCTCCATTGCTTTGATTTTTTCTTCCAACCACCTATACCGATCTTCCAGTTGTTTTGGCAGTTCTACCATTGCTTTTCCTATATCTACCATTTCATCTAAATCAGAAACTGCAGGATTGGTCTGATCACTCATTGGATTGGAACCTGAGCCTATCGGGAAGTTCATCGGTGCTGAGGCGCCGACTTGGCATTGGGGTGTAATATGATCACGCGCTCCATGCGGACACATGTCCGATCGTGTTTGGATGTTCGCTGGGGCAAAAATAAGGCCATCCTGATCAACTCCCGAATTGATTACAGGGCTCTTTCCTTTATTAGCCAATAATTGTGCCAGTTGGCTCATAATTCTTTGGGATTCCAGTGCATCTTGTTGGATCTTTTTTAGTTGTTCTTGCATCTAGACTTGCATCTGTTCTTGCAATTGCTCTAATCTCTCCAACCTTTGGTCCATTTCTCTAGTCTTTGCTTGGATATCGTAAGGGTATTTGGTTGGTTGGTTTTCCAGGTTAGCTGAAATAAATTTACTCGTTTAGACTCTTTCAATGGATTTTAATGCATGTAATGCAATTGCATGAAATGAATGTCTAAAAAGACGTTGATTCTGATTCAATTACATTTAGGAAAATTTTCTAGAAAGCAAATTCCCTTACATAAAACGGATACATATGCGGCCTCACCCTCATATTCCAAGAAACAACATCGGTCTTTTTCTTCATTTTCATGTTTAAGGTAATCTCGCCAATAGATGCCATTGCTAGCTCATTCTCTTGATTTTGGTCGCGATCCATCATCTGCCCATCTTCAATAGGCTCGTCAGCTTGTCGAAGGCTTTTGGGCAATCATCTCGAACCCTTAGGCCACGAAGTAAAGATCACGAACTCTTCCATCGCCCTTCTTGTGTTTCTCAGAATATATTTGGGAAGTCGTATTGTTTTCCATTTTATCCAGGAATCCGTATTCCATGACAAGCTTTCTAATTTAGTAATCGAACTTAAATCAATATCTCTTTCCTAAGATGCAGATGCAATGCAATCATAATCAAAGCACAATAAGAGGGGTTAGTACAAACATAAACAAGGAAAACAGAAAGTACCTAATCGGGTGATTACTAGGGGTTTAAGTGGCTCTATCTAGGCTAAGCCCTTAAGTCCACTATATGAGGTTTGGCTCTAAAGATAAGGTACCCGAACCAGCAGATTCCTCGATCTTCTCCCATTATAGGCTCATTCAGACCGAGTTTGGTTCAGGGGAATACATTTCCCTACGGCTGGACGGAGATGAAAATCTCACGAAGACATAGGTACGAATGTATCCCGAAAGTGATTCACTATCCTGGACGGAGGTGAAAACCTCACGAAGGACTAGTTTCTCACTCCCACTTAAAAGGATAAGACTAAACAGTCTCATGCAAAATGATGCCAAAATATACAATTCAATTTACAATAATCATGCAAACAAGCGCAAAGAAAATATCGTAATTTTTCAAATCAAATTTTCAGTTTTCGACAATAAGACAGAAACAATCAACTTTACGGCCTGACTCTCTAAAAGCGTCCCCAGTGGAGTCGCGAAGCTGTTGACACCATTTTTGACTGAAAACGGGGTCGACTTGGGTTTTGAAAAATGAAAACGAAAATAGGAGTCGCCACCAATCTTTTTTGATAAAGTGTGATCGGGCCACCTTCAAAAATGGTTGTTTTAATAAAAATTTTGATTTTATCAAAACGATGATTTTGGTCCACGAAAATCAGAAAACGGGTTCAGGAGTCGGTTACGTACGAGGAAGGATTAGCACCCTCGTAACGCCCAAAAATTGGTACCTAGTTGATTAATTAATGTCTTGATGTCAAAAATTGAGAACTTAAAAGAATTTTAGAATACGATCCTTATTTTGAAAGAAAATTTATAAAAATCGAGCCGCTCATTAAGACATTTTCATTTCAGAAAGAGAAAATGTCACACCCAATGCGTTAGGGTACGATATCTTACCCCTTCAGAAATGAGCAAGTCTAAAGTCGCATAAAAAGTTTATAAGAGTGTTTGATTGTTTAAGTCATATGAAAAAAAAATTGCAATCCAATACGTTAGGGTACAATTTCTGCAAACGTTAAACATTGAATATTCCATTTTATTTTGAAAAAAAAATTCTCGTCTCGAGAAATCAACGTATCATGTCCAATGCATTAGGACACGACGTATTGGATTCTCAGTAATGAGTTTTTTTTTATTTATGTCTTTTTTATAAAGGAATAATCTCAATTATTTTTTATTCAACAAAGAAAATCGGAACCCAATACGTTAGGGCTCGATTCTCTCGAAAATCTAAAATATCGAGTGTTATTTTTATCTTGAAAGTTTCCATTTTTTGGATAAATTCGAGTAAATGAATGTAAAATGATAATAATGATGACAATGCGAATAAAATAATACGAGCAAAATAAAAAAACATAAATAAATAAGATGGCAAATATATAATAAAAAGAAATCAACAAATATAAGTAAATAAACAAATAAAAATTAAAGCACTTAAGTAAATAATAATAATGAGCATGTAAATAAATAAATAAATTAACACCAAATGAAACAATAATAATGAAAAAAATCATATATATATAAATATGTATGTATGCTAGAATTATAAAGTATAGAAATATACGTGTGTATAAAAGCGTATGTATGTTTATAAAAACTATATGAAAATGTAAAGCATATAGGTACATGTATATATTTATAAAAAGATGTATATAGATATATAGATTCAAATTGTAAAATATGAAAACATAAAGATAAATATATACATATACATATATATGATAAAATTTATAATTTTAAAGGTATAAATAAGCAATAACAGCAATAATAATTAATAATAGTATAACATCAAGTTTATTACTTAATAGGAAAATAAAAAAATGCAAAAGGACTAAAATAAAACTTAAGACAAGATTCGGGGTCTAAATCTGTAAATAAATGAAAAAGGAAGGACCATATTGAATGTGCGAATAACAAGGAGGGACTGGAAGGGAAATTTTCCCTTCTCCTCCAAAACGCACAACTTCAAAGGACCAGATTTAAGCAAAGCCGAAATTATAGGGCAAAATTTAAAAACACAATAAAAATAAAAAGGACTGAAATAGAACCAACAAAATATGCGGGATGACTGCGGGCATAAATAACCCAACAAATGAAAACACGCAGATCCTCCTGGTAATGGGTCGGGTCGCCCGCGGGTTGCGCAAAACGGTGCCGTTTTGGCGTTAAAACACTTAGAAGAAACGACGTCGTTTCGTTCTGTCCATTTAAAACAAATTTTTTCTTCTAAAATTTTATTCTTTCACCCTTTTTAACAAAAAATTTCAGAGAAACAAAAAAAGAAAAAAAATCTCAGCCCGATTCCAACGCCAAAAATAGTCTCCGGCAACGGGCTTTCGAGACAGGTGAATATCCTTTTTTCTTTTCCCTTTCGTTTCATTTTTTTATTTCAAAGAATAGTAACAAATAAACAAAAAAAATAGAAAGTAGAAACAAAATAACAAGAACAGCGAAAAAAAGAACTTTGGAATCAACCTCTTGCTTTTTCTTTGATCTGCTTTTCTTTTTTTTTTATTCACTTTTTTGTAAAAAAAGGAAGAAGACCATTACAAGGCTGATATCCAGGCTTTTTATAGCCAAATAGATACAACATTTTTCTATTGTTTTTTTCATTTTTTCTGCTATCTATATTGCTCCTGTTTTGCTTTCTTGGTTTGCAGATGACTGTGGCAAGTGGGCGGCAACAGAGGAGGTGATGGGATGGGGTAGCCTGCAGACGGCGTCGGTGCTGGGTGTCAGAAAGGCTAGGGTTTCAGACTGAAACCCTAGTTTGACTCTTGGCACTTGGGCTTGGGTCTGTTGGGTTGTTTTGCAATTGGGCTTGGTTGTTTGTTTAATTTTTTAATTGGCCCGGGAAAAATTAGGCTTCTACAGCTGCCCCTCTTTGCTCGTTGTCGTGTAACGAGAACTGAGCAAAGACTAAGAAAGACCAATTTTGCCCGGTCTCGCCGAATCTTGACTTTTTGGTGCCTTTCTTCTTCAGGTAGCCTTCTCGCAGTCCACTGTGTCTTGTTGCTTCGATCCACTCCACTGCACTTCAAAAAGATCTGACTTATAGCTTCAATCTTCTTTGCAGCAACCTCAGGGGGACGAGATTCGTGGTTTTAGTCTACTCCATTGCAACGTCATGGAGATAAGATTTGTATCTCAACCTGCTCCACCGCAACTTCAGGGAGATAAGGCTTGATGTGATAAGATCTAATTCGACCTACTACAACTTCGGAGGTGTATGATTCATCGTTTTAATCTACTCCAATACAACTTCAGGGAGATGAGATTAGTAGATTCAATAATGTCTGACGCAATCTGCTCTACTGCAACTTCAGAGATATAAGATCCATTATTTTGATCTGCTCCACTACTGCTTAGGGAGACAGGATCTGCAATCTTCGATCTACTTCACTGCCAAATACAGGAAGACAAGATCTGCTATCTTCGGTCTACTCCGCTGCCAAATACAGGAAGACAAGATCTTCTATCTTCGATCAACTCCACTGCCCAAATACAGGAAGACAAGATCTTCTATCTTCGATCTACTCCACTGCCAAATACAGGAAGACAAGATCTTCCATCTTTGATCTACTCCGCTGCCAAATACAGGAAGACAAAATCTGCTATCTTCGATCTCCTCCGCTGCCAAATACAGAAAGACAAGATCTGCTATCTTCAATCTACTCCGCTGCGAAATACAGGAAGACAAGATCTGCTATCTTCAATCTCCTTCGCTGCCAAATACAGGAAGACAAGATCTACTATCTTCGATATCCTCCGCTGCCAAATACAGGAAGACAAGATCTTATATCTTTAATCTCCTTCGCTACCAAATACAGGAAGACAAGATCTGCTATCTTCGATCTCCTCCGCTGCAAAATACAGGAAGACAAGATGTGCTATCTTCGATCTATTCTACTTCCAAATACATGAAGACAAGATCTGCTATCTTCAATCTCCTTCGCTGCTAAATACAGGAAGACAAGTTCTTCTATCTTCGATCTCCTCCGCTGCCAAATACAAAAAGACAAGATCTATTATCTTCGATCTCTTTTGCTGCCAAATACAGGAAGACAAGATCTTCTATCTTCGATCTCCTCCGATGCCAAATACAGGAAGACAAGATCTACTATCTTCGATCTCCTTCGCTGCCAAATACAGGAAGACAAGATCTGCTATCTTCGATCTCTCCCGTTGCCAAATACCGGAAGAAAAGATCTGCTATCTTCGATCTCCTTCGCTACCAAATACAGGAAGACAAGATCTGCTTCTTTTAGTCCATTCCTCTGTAATTCTGAGAGATAGGACTTTATATGTCGGCTTCAATTCATCCTACTACAACTTCAGGGGTCTGGGTAACTTCTTTAATATGCTCTCTGGGGAACATGACCTGTAAAGTCCATTTTGTGAACCTACTTATGCCTAATTACTAGGATTGTTATGATCAGAACGAATCAAATGCTCCTAACTAGGTGTGTATGAATGATATTTGCATGAATGCAGGATGTCATGAGAATGATCCCTTTTTAATGTTAGGGTTGTCATTGCTCGTTATTCAATAAGGTTTTATTACCAACATGTCAGAATGCTATCTTGCTCGGCTGGTAACACCCATCTCTTTCTTAGCCAGATTGCCCCCTACTGTAATCTTCGGAGTTAAATCCGTTGAAATCTTCAAGGTTAAGTCCACGATAATTTTGGGACATAAAATTTGAGCCATCTTCCTCCCATTGAGTATAAGATCTGACTTTTCTCAATCCTCTCCCACTTTAATTCAGGGATACAGGTTCTGAGTCTTTTTCGTCTTCTACACCATTTCCCAGGTGTCGTACCAAATGTTTATGCACGATTGTGGAACTTTCTCTTCCAAAAACCTCTTTTTATCACTCGGTGATCATTGCTCATTTGTTCATTAAAGCTTTGTCACCAACTCGACATTTTGTCGTTTTGTTCAATCCATGCTTGGACAACAAAATTCGAAAGGATAGTCTTAATTTAGACTTTTCCTTCTTAGACATTTCACCCTTTAAACTTGGTGTGTTCTAAACAATAGTCCTATTTCAGGTTCCTGTATTATTTAGAAGCTTTCAGAGTAATATGCAAAACTCCTTTTGCTTGAATATTCAGTCCATTAATCGTTATTTCAATGAAAAATGCTTGAAAAAGATTATCAAAATGGGCAAGATGAAATTTTATTGAGAATAAGGCTCAAAATGAATAAATTAATCAAAATAACAAATTTTGCTAAGATACGAATCGAATAAGATGAAAAGGGTTATCACATGGACAAGATGAAATTTTATTGAGAACAAAGCTCAAAATGAATAAATTAATCAAGATAGCAAATTTTGCTAAGATAAGATGAAAAAGATTATCACAATGGATAAGATGAAATTTTATTGAGAGCACAGCTCGAAATGAATAAATTAATTAAGATAGCAAATTTTGCTAAGATACGAAATGAATAAGATGGAAACAGGTGCCCCGGATATCGCAGCATAAGCTTCTCTGCATGAGCTTCTTGAAGACTCTTTTGAACTTGATATGTGTTTAAAAGTCCTAGAAGACTTTGTTGATGCCCCAAGATGTATCGTATCACCTTCTTACTAATTCAGGGAGGACAAGGCCATCGCATGCCCCACTTTTGATCAAACTTTGAATTGCCCATTCCTGGGTTTTCAATTCAAAACCCCTTTGGTCTCAATGCGCCATTTGCGGTTTTTCACCTTGGCCTCTCCTTTTTCTTTTTTCATTCTTCTTTTCTTTTCTTTTTCTCTTCGTTTGTTTTTTTTACATTCTTTGATTGAATTCGCACTCGTAGGATTAGGTAAGTCCTTGCTATACTTTCTGGTCAAAATCAACACCTTTCCAGTTAAAACCTTCCACATAAGGTTCTTTTCAGTGTGATATCCTCTTTCTTCTAAAGTCCTTTTTGTATGAGGAGGATCTTCTTCGATGCTAGGTCCCCCTCATGGAACTCTCTAGGGCGAACCTTCTTTGGTGAGATCGTCTTTTGTTTTTGGTGCATTTGACCAAGACGAATAACTTTGAACATTTCTCTTCCATCAGGATCTGATCCAACACTCGGAGAGAAAGAATCTTGACCTCGATAAGCAAAACTATGATAAGCCAATATGTTACCCCGACAGTAGTTTTTTCGTTTTATTTTTGCTTCTACTGCACCGTGCATTTTGGGGCAAAATGTGTTACACTTGAACAGAATGCAAACTTCTGACATCGTGCCGTTGTTCAATTTTAGTGTATTGTCAGATATGCTCCTTTTAGGCATTTCATATTGACAGATGATTTTTCAAGAATTTGCAGACTGTCGGCTTTGTGACATTGGCATATGAAGCATATTTTACCCACTTAGTGATGTAATTGATAACCATAAAGATAACCGTCAAAAACCTTAGGTGAGATCGACCTTATGACATTTGTACCCCACATAGAGAAAGGTAATGGCTTGCATTGATTCTGTGTGATGTAGGATCTTATTCTCCCGCCCTTATCAAATCAGGAGATAAGCTACAGTCTCAATTATCTCCAAAGTTTTGAAGTTTAATCTATGCACATATCCTGCTCAAAAGGAGGTTCTGAGTCAATAGCAATGTCGCTCATATTATTGATATTTGGAGACCTGTTATAGGACGAAAGTAGATCCAAATAATAAAAGAATCTAAGAATATTTATTTGTATAGTATGATTATGAATGAAATGGAAACAATAAAAGAATGTTTGCTCAAAGTGAGAAACAAATATGCATTTTATTGAAATAAAGATGTTGGGCATAAGACTGTCTCACAAAAGGATTCTTATTGCCCCTAGGCTTAGAGCAATAAGCGTATTTTGGACATTACTCTGAATTAGCTCTAAAAAGTACAGGGATCTCCTCCACGCTCCCATTGTTCAAAATGCTCCCAAGTGTGTAAGGGCAAATGCTTGATTCTTCCTCGGGTCACTCTTCGGGTACTGTATTAATACTTTGATAGCCGGCGATTACGACCTTTGGTTGGCCCACAGTGACCGATTTTGAATACCCTTTTTTATACAAGCTCAGGTTGGTCACTTCATTTTCTTTGATATTTGGGGTTGATCTTTTAAAAACTTCCCCCGCATCTATCTTCCCACTTCTTATGGCATTTTCAATAATCTTACCAAACATTATCATATCTGAGAAGCTCATGGTAGCACTTCCCAACATGTGGTTAATGAATGGAGCTTTCAGTGTGTTGATGAAAAGCACCGTGGTTTCTTTTTCCAGAAGAGGTGGTTGGACTTGTGTCGCTACCTCTCTCCATCTTTGGGCGTATTGCCTGAAGCTCTCACTTTGCTTCTTTTTCATGTCCTGTAGTGTAGTTCTGTCAGGTGCCATGTCTGTCACATGACCATATTGCTTCATGAAAGCTTGTGCCAAGTCCTTCCATAAGTGGATATTGGCACGGCTCAACTGGTTGTACCATTTGGCAGCCGGTCCAGTCAGACTATCTTGGAAGCAATGAATTAACAGTTTATCATTATCAACGTATCCTGTCATTCTTCGACAGAACATCGTGATGTGAGCTTCAGGACAACTAGTCCCATTATATTTTTTGAATTCTGGAGCTTTGAATTTTGGTGGGAGTACTAGATTTGGGACCAAACTTAGATCCTTGGCATCGATCCCGCAAGGGTAATCAACATTCTCCATTGCTTAGATTTTTTCTTCCAACCACCTATACCGATCTTCAAGTTGTTTTGGCAGTTCTACCCTTGCTTTTTCTATTTCTGCAATTTCATCTAAATCAGAAACTGCAGGATTGGTTGGATCACTCATTGGATTGGAACTTGAGCCTATCGGGAAGTTGTTCGGTGCTGAGGCGCCGACTTGGCATTGGGGTCTAATATGATCACGCGCTCCATGTGGACACATATCCGGTCATGTTTGGGTGTTCGCTGGGGAAAAAATAAGGCCCTCCTGATCAACTCCCGAATTGATTATAGGGCTCTTTCCTTTATCAGCCAATAATTGTGCCAGTTGACTCATAATTCTTTGGGATTCCAGTGCGTCTTGTTGGATCTTTTTTAGTTGTTCTTGCATCTGGGCTTGCATCTGTTCTTGTAATTGCTCTAATCTCTCCAACCTTTGGTCCATTTCTCTAGTATTTGCTTGGATATCGTAAGGGTATTTGGTTGGTTGGTTTTCCAGGTTAGCTGAAATAAATTTACTCGTTTAGACTCTTTCAATAGATTTTAATGCATGTAATGCAATGTAATGCAAATGCATGAAATGAATGTCTAAAGAGACGTTGATTCTGATTCAATTACATTTAGGAAACTTTTCTAGAAAGTAAATTCCCTTACATAAAACGGATACATGTACGACCTCACCCTCATATTCCAAGAAACAACATCGGTCTTTTTCTTCATTTGCATGTTTGAGGTAATCTCGCCAATAGATGCCATTGCTAGCTCATTCTCTTGATCTTGGTCGCGATCCATCATCTGCCCATCTTTAATAGGCTCGTTAGCTTGTCGAAGGCTTTTGGACAATCGTCTCGTACCCTTAGGCCACGAAGTAAAGATCACGAACTCTTCCATCGCCCTTCTTGTGTTTCTCAGAATATATTTGGGAAGTCGTATTGTTTTTCACTTTATCCAGGAATTCGTATTCCATGACAAGCTTTCTAATTTAGTAATCGAACTTAAATCAATATCTCTTTCCTAAGATGCAGATGCGATGCAATCATAATCAAAGCAGGATAAGAGGGGTTAGTACAAACATAAACAAGGAAAACAGAAAGTACCTAATCGGGTGATTACTAGGGGTTTGGAGTGGCTCTATCTAGGCTAAGTTCTTAAGTCCATTATATGAGGTTTGGCTCTAAAGATAAGGTACCCGAACCAGTAGATTCCTCGATCTTCTCCCATTATAGGCTCATACAGACCGAGTTTGATTCAGGGGAATACATTTCCCTATGGCTGCACGGAGATGAAAATCTCACGAAGACATAGGTACGGATGTATCCCGAAAGTGATTCACTATCCTGCACAAAGGTGAAAACCTCACGAAGGACTAGTTTCTCACTCCCACTTAAAAGGACAAGACTAAACAGTCTCATGCAAAATGATGCCAAAATATACAAATCAATTTACAATAATCACGCAAACAAGTGTAAAGAAAAGATCGCATTTTTCAAATCAAATTTTTAGTTTTCGACAATAAGACAGAAACAATCAACTTTATGGCCTGACTCTCTAAAAGCGTCCCCAGTGGAGTCGCTAAGCTGTTGACACCATTTTTGATTGAAAACGGGGTCGACTTGGGTTTTGAAAAATGAAAACGAAAATGGGAGTCGCCACCAATCTTTTTTGATAAAGTGTGATCGGGCCACCTTAAAAAATGGTTGTTTTAATAAAAATTTTGATTTTATCAAAATGATGATTTTGGTCCACGAAAATCAAAAAAAGGGTTCGGGAGTCGGTTACGTACGAGGAAGGATTAGCACCCTCGTAATGCCCAAAAATTGGTACCTAGTTGATTAATTAATGTCTTGATGTTGAAAATTGAGAACTTAAAAGAATTTTAGCATACGATCCTTATTTTGAAAGAAAATTTATAAAAATCGAGCTGCTCATTAAGACTTTTTCATTTCAGAAAGAGAAAATGTCACACCGAATGCGTTAGGGTACGGTATCTTACCCCTTCAGAAATGAGCAAGTCTAAACTCGCATAAAAAGTTTATAAGAGTGTTTGATTGTTTAAGTCATATGAAAAAAAAATTGCAACCCAATACGTTAGGGTACAATTTCTTCAAACGTTAAACATTGACTATTGTATTTTATTTAAAAAAAAAATCTCGTCTCGAGAAATCAACGTATCATGTCCAATGCATTAGGACGCGGCGTATTGGATCCTCGGTAATGAGTTTTTTATTTATGTCTTTTTTATAAAAGAATAATCTCGATTATTTTTTATTCAACAAAGAAAATCCGAACCCAATACGTTAGGGCTCGATTCTCTCGAAAATCTCAAATATCGAGTGTTATTTTTATCTTGAAATTTTCCATTTTTTGGATAAATTCGAGTAAATGAATGTAAAATGATAATAATGATGACAATGCGAATAAAATAATACGAGCAAATAATAACAGATAAATAAATAAGATGGCAAATATATAATAAAAAGAAATCAACAAATAAAAGTAAATAAACAAATAAAAATTAAAGCACTTAAGTAAATAATAATAATGAGCATGCAAATAAATAAATAAATAAATAAACACCAAATGAAACAATAATAATGAATAAAATCATATATATAAAAAATATGTATGTATGCTAGAATTATAAAGTATAGAAATATACGTGTGTATAAAAGAGTATGTATGTTTATAAAAACTATATGAAAATGTAAAGCATATAGGTACATGAATATATTTATAAAAGATGTATATAGATATATAGATTCAAATTGTAAAATATGAAAACATAAAGAAAAATATATACATATACATATATATGATAAAATTTATAATTTTAAAGGTATAAATAAGCAATAACAGCAATAATAATTAATAATAGTATAACATCAAGTTTATTACTTAATAGGAAAATAAACAAAATGCAAAAGGACTAAAATAAAACTTAAGACAAGATTCGGGGTCTAAATCTGTAAATAAATGAAAAAGGAAGGACCATATTGAATGTGCGAATAACAAGGAGGGACTGGAAGGGAAATTTTCCCTTCTCCTCCAAAACGCACAACTTCAAAGGACCAGATTTAAACAAAGCCGAAATTGTAGGGCAAAATTTAAAAACACAATAAAAATAAAAAGGACTGAAATAGAACAGCAAAATATGCGGGATGATTGCGGGCATAAATAACCCAACAAATGAAAACACGCAAATCCTCTTGGTAATGGGTCGGGTCGCCCGCGGGTTGCGCAAAACGGCGCATTTTTGGCGCTAAAACACTCAGACGAAACGACGTCGTTTTGTTCTGTCCATTTAAAACAATTTTTTTCTTCTAAAATTTCATTCTTTCAGCCTTTTTAACAAAAAATTTCAGAGAAACAAAAAAAGAAAAAAAACTCAACCACCCCCTTTTCTTGGCCGAATGGGCCACCACCGGCTCCACTACGCGTGGTGGTCAGAGGCACCGAACGGTCGCCTTTGTACCCCGTTCTCGACCCCCACTTAAGATATACCCTTTTAACCCCGAAATATCAAAAAAGGAGGGGTTTTTCATACCCCTTTCAGTCCGATTCCAACGCCAAAAATAGTCTCCGGCGACGGGCTTTCGAGACAAGTGAATATCTTTTTTTTTCCCTTTCGTTTCATTTTTTTTATTTCAAAGAATAGTAACAAATAAACAAAAAAAAACAGAAAGTAGAAACAAAATAACAAGAACAGCGAGAAAAAGAACTTTGGAATCAACCTCTTTGCTTTTTCTTTGATCTGCTTTTCTTTGTTTTTTATTCACTTTTTCAAAAAAAAAAGGAAGAAGACCATTGCAAGACTGATATCCAGGCTTTTTATAGCCAAATAGATACAACATTTTTCTATTTTTTTCATTTTTTCTGCTATCTATATTGCTCATGTTTTGCTTGCTTTGTTTGCAGATGACTGTGGCAAGTGGGCGGTGACAGAGGAGGTGATGGGATGGGGCAGCCTGCAGACGGCGTCGGCGCTGGGTGTCAGAAAGGCTAGGGTTTCAGACTGAAACCCTAGTTTGACTCTTGGCACTTGGGCTTAGGTCTGTTGGGTTGTTTTGCAATTGAGCTTGGTTGTTTGTTTAATTTTGTAATTGGCCCGGGTAAAATTGGGCTTCTACAGCTGCCCCTCTTTGCTCGTTGTCGTGTAACGAGAACGGAGCAAAGACTAAGAAAGACCAATTTTGCCCGGTCTCGCTGAATCTTGACATCTTGGTGCCTTTCTTCTTCAGGTAGCCTTATCGCAGTCCACTGTGTCTTGTTGCTTCGATCCACTCCACTGCACTTTAAAAAGATCCGACTTGTAGCTTCAATCTTCTTTGCAGTAACTTCAGGGGGACCAGATTCGTGGTTTTAGTCTACTCTATTGCAACGTCAGAGAGATAAGACTTGTATCTCAATCTGCTCCACCGCAACTTCAGGGAGATAAGGTTTGATGTGATAAGATCTAATTCGACCTACTGCAACTTCAGAGGTATATGACTCGTCGTTTTAATCCGCTCCACTACAACATCAGGGAGATGAGATTAGTTGCTTCAATAATGTCTGACACGATCTGCTCTACTGCAACTTCAGAGATATAAGATCCATTATTTTGATCTGCTCCACTACTGCTTAGGGAGACAGGATCTGCAATCTTCGATCTACTTCACTGCCAAATACAGGAAGACAAGATCTGCTATCTTCGATCTCTTCCGCTGTCAAATACAGGAAGGCAAGATCTTTTATCTTCACTCTACTCCACTGCCCAAATACAGGAAGACAAGATCTTCTATCTTCGTTCTACTCCATTGCCAAATACAGGAAGACAAGATCTTCCATCTTCGATCTACTCTGCTGCCAAATACAGGAAGACAAGATCTGCTATATTCGATCTCCTCCGCTGCCAAATATAGAAAGACAAGATTTGCTATCTTTGATCTTCGATCTCCTCCACTGCCAAATATAGGAAGACAAGATCTTCTATCTTCGATCTCCTCTGCTGCCAAATACAGGAAGACAAGATCTGCTATCTTCGATCTCTTCCGCTGACAAATACAGGAAGACAAGATCTGCTATCTTTGATCTCCTCCGCTGCCAAATACAGGAAGACAAGATCTGCTATTTTCGATCTCCTCTTCTGCCAAATATAGGAAGACAAGATCTTCTATCTTTGATCTCCTCCGCTGCCAAATACAGGAAGACAAGATCTTCTATCTTTGATCTCTTTTGCTGCCAAATACAGGAAGATAAGATCTGGTATCTTCGATCTCTTTCACTGCCAAATACAGGAAGACAAGATCTGCTATCTTTGATCTCCTCCACTGCCAAATACAGGAAGACAAGATCTGCTATCTTTGATCTCTTCCGCTGTCAAATACAGGAAGACAAGATCTGCTATCTTCGATCTTCTCTGCTGCCAAATACAGGAAGACAAGATCTGCTATCTTCGATCTCCTCCGCTGCCAAATACAGGTAGACAAGATCTGCTATCTTCGATCTCCTCTGTTGTCAAATACAGGAAGACAAGATCTGCTATCTTCGATCTCCTCCGTGCCAAATACAGGAAGACAAGATTTGCTATCTTCGATCTCCTCCACTACCAAATACAGGAAGATAAGGTCTGCTATCTTTGATCTCCTTCGCTGCCAAATATAGGAAGACAAGATCTGCTATCTTCGATCTCCTCTGCTACCAAATACAGGAAGACAAGATCATCTATCTTCGATCTCCTCTGCTGCCAAATACAAGAAGACAAGAGCTGCTATCTTCGATCTCCTTCGCTGCCAAATACAGGAAAACAAGACCTGCTACCTTTGATCTCCTTCGCTGCCAAATACAGGAAGACAAGATCTGCTATCTTCGATCTCCTCCGTTGTCAAATACAAGAAGACAAGATCTGCTATCTTCGATCTCCTCCGTGCCAAATACAAGAAGACAAGATCTGCTATCTTCGATCTCCTCTGCTGCCAAATACAAGAAGACAAGATCTGCTATCTTCGATCTCCTCCGCTGCCAAATACAAGAAGACAAGATCTGCTATCTTCGATCTCCTCCGCTGCCAAATACAGGAAGACAAGATCTACTTCTTTTAGTCCATTCCTCTGTAATTTTTGAGAGATAAGACTTGATATGTCGGCTTCAATTCATCCCACTGTAACTTTAGGGGTATGGGTAACTTCGTTAATATGCTCTCTGGGGAACATGACCTATAAAGTCCATTTTATGAACCTACTTATGCCTAATTACTAGGATGTTATGATCAGAATGGATCAAATGCTCCTAACTAGGTGTGTATGAATGATATTTGCATGAATGCAGGATGTCATGAGAATGATCCCTTTTTAATGTTAGGGTTGTCATTGCTCGTTATTCAATAAGGTTTTATTACCAACATGTCAGAATGCTATCTTGCTCGGCTGGTAACACTCATTTCTTACTTAGCCAGATTGCCCCCTACTGTAATCTTCGGAGTTGAATCCGTTGAAATCTTCAAGGTTAAGTCCACGATAATTTTGGGACATAAAATTTGAACCATCTTCCTCCCACTGAGTATAAGATCTGACTTTTCTCAATCCTCTCCCACTGTAATTTAGGGATACAGGATCTGAATCTCTTTGGTTTTCTACACCATTTCTCAGGTGTCGTACCAAATGTTTATGCACGATTGTGGAACTTTCTCTTCCAAAAACCTCTTTTTATCACTCGGTGATCATTGCTCGTTTGTTCATTGAAGCTTTGTCACCAACTCGACATTTTGTCGTTTTGTTCAATCCATGCTTGGACAATAAAATTCGAAAGGATAGTCTTAATTTAGACTTTTCCTTCTTAGACATTTCACCCTTTAAACTTGGTGTGTTCTAAGCAGTAGTCCTATTTCAGGTTCCTGTATTATTTAGAAGCTTTCAGAGTAGTATGAAAAACTCTTTTTGCTTGAATATCCAGTCCATTAATCATTTTTTCAATGAAAAATACTTGAAAAAAATTATCAAAATGGACAAGATGAAATTTTATTGAGAATAAGGCTCAAAATGAATAAATTAATCAAAATAACAAATTTTGCTAAGATACGAACCGAATAAGATGAAAAGGGTTATCACAATGGACAAGATGAAATTTTTTTGAGAACAAAGCTCGAAATGAATAAATTAATCAAGATAGCAAATTTTGCTAAGATAAGATGAAAAAGATTATCACAATGGATAAGATGAAAATTTATTGAGAGCACAGCTCGAAATGAATAAATTAATTAAGATAACAAATTTTGCTAAGATACGAAATGAATAAGATGAAAACAGGTGCCACAGATATCGCAACATGAGCTTCTCTACATGAGCTTCTTGAAAACTCTTTTGAACTTGATATGTGTTTAGAAGTCCTAGAAGACTTTGTTGATGGCCCAAGATGTATCGTATCACCTTCTTGCTAATTCAGGGAGGACAAGGCCACCACATGCCCCACTTTTGATCAAAATTTGAATTGCCCATTCCTGGGTTTTCAATTCAAAACCCCTTTGGTCTCAAGGCGCCCTTTGTGGGTTTTCACCTTGTCCTCTCCTTTATCTTTTTTCTTTTTCCATTCTTCTTTTCTTTTCTTTTCTTTTTCTTTTCGTTTGTTTGTTTTTTTTACATTCTTTGATTGAATTCGCACTCGTAGGATCAGGTAAGTCCTTGCTATACTTTCTGGTCAAAATAAACACTTTTCCAATTAAAACCTTCCACATAAAGTTCTTTTCAGTTTGATATCCTCTTTCTTCTAAAGTCCTTTTTGTATGAGGAGGATCTTCTTCGATGCTAGGTCCCCCTCATGGAACTCTCTAGGGCAAACCTTCTTTGGTGAGCTTGTCTTTTGTTTTTGGTGCATTTGACCAAGACGAATAACTTTGAACATTTCTCTTCAATCGGGATCTGATCCAACACTCAGAGAGAGAGAATCTTGACCTCGATAAGTAAAACTGCGATAAGCCAATATGTTGCCCCAGCAGTAGTTTTTTTGTTTTGTTTTTGCTTCCACTGCACCGTGCATTTTGGGGCGAAATGTGTTACACTTGAACAAACTGCAAACTTCTGACATCGTGCCGTTGTTCAATTTTAGTGCATTGTTAGATATGCTCCTTTTTTTTCATACTGACAGATGATTTTTCAAGAATTTGCAGACTGTCAGCTTTGTGACATTGGCATATGAAGCATATTCTACCCACTTAGTGATGTAATTGATGACCATAACGATAACCGTCAAAAACCTTAGGTGAGATCGACCTTATGACATTTGTACCCCACATAGAGAAAGGTAATGGCTTGCATTGATTCTGTGTGAAGTAGGATCTTATTCTCCCGTCCTTAACAAATCAGGAGATAAGCTACAGTCTCAGTTATCTCTAAAGTTTTGAAGTTTAATCTAGGCACATATCCTGCTCAAAAGGAGGTTCTGAGTCAATAGCAGTGTCGCTCATATCATTGATATCTGGAGACCTGTTATAGGACGAAAGTAGATCCAAAGAATTAAAGAATCTAAGAATATTTATTTGTATAGTATGATTATGAATGAAATGGAAACAATAAAAGAATGTTTGCTCAAAGTGAGAAACAAATATGCATTTTATTGAAATAAAGATGTTGGGCATAAGACTGTCTCACAAAAGGATTCTTATTGCCCCTAGGCTTAGAGCAATAAGCGTATTTTGGACATTACTCTGAATTAGCTCTAAAAAGTGCAAGGATCTCCTCCACGCTCCCATTGTTCAAAATACTTCCAAGTGTGTAAGGGCAAATGCTTGATTCTTCCTCGGGTCACTCTTCGGGTACTGTATTAATACTTTGATAGCCGGCGATTACGACATTTGGTTGGCCCACAGTGACCGATTTTAAATACCTTTTTTATACAAGCTCAGGTTGCTCACTTCATTTTCTTTGATATTTGGGGTTGATCTTTTAACAACTTCCCCCGCATCTATCTTCCCACTTCTTATGGCATTTTCAATAATCTTACCAGACATTATCATATTTGAGAAGCTCATGGTAGCGCTTCCCAACATGTGGTTAATGAATGGAGCTTTTAGTGTGTTGATGAAAAACACCGTGGTTTCTTTTTTCAGAAGAGATGGTCGGACTTGTGTCGCTACCTCTCTCCATCTTTGGGCGTATTGCCTGAAGCTCTCACTTTGCTTCTTTTCCATGTTCTGTAGTGTAGTTCTGTCAGGTGCCATGTCTGTCACGTGACCATATTACTTCATGAAAGCTTGTGCCAAGTTCTTCCATAAGTGGATATTGGCACGGCTCAACTGGTTGTACCATTTGGCAGCCGATCCAATCAGACTATCTTGGAAGAAATGAATTAAAAGTTGATCATTATCAACGTATCCTGTCATTCTTCGATAGAACATCGTGATGTGAGCTTCAGGACAACTAGTCCCATTATATTTTTCGAATTCTGGAGCTTTGAATTTTGGTGGGAGTACTAGATTTGGGACCAAACTTAGATCCTTGGCATCGATCCCACAATGGTAATCAACATTCTCCATTGCTTTAATTTTTTCTTCCCACCACCTATACCGATCTTCAAGTTGTTTTGGCAGTTCTACCCTTGCTTTTTCTATTTCTACCATTTCATCTAAATCAGAAACTGCAGGATTGGTTGGATCACTCATTGGATTGGAACCTGAGCCAATCGGGAAGTTCATCGGTGCTGAGGCGCCGACTTGGCATTGGGGTCTAATATGATCACGCGCTCCATGTGGACACATATCTGGTCGTGTTTGGGTGTTCGCTGGGACAAAAATAAGGCCCTCCTGATCAACTCCCGAATTGATTACAGGGCTCTTTCCTTTATCAGCCAATAATTGTGCCAGTTGGCTCATAATTCTTTGGGATTCCAATGCATCTTGTTGGATCTTTTTTAGTTGTTCTTGCATATGGACTTGCATCTGTTCTTGCAATTGCTCTAATCTCTCCAACCTTTGGTCCATTTCTCTAGTCTTTGCTTGGATATCGTAAGGGTATTTGGTTGGTTGGTTTTCCAGGTTAGCAGAAATAAATTTACTAGTTTTGACTCTTTTAATGGATTTTAATGCATGTAATGCAATGTAATGCACATGCATGAAATGAATGTCTAAAGAGACGTTGATTCTGATTCAATTACATTTAGGAAACTTTTCTAGAAAGCAAATTCCCTTACATAAAACGGATACATATACTGCCTCACCCTCATATTCCAAGAAATTCCCTAATCGGGTGATTACTAGGGGTTTGGAGTGGCTCTATCTAGGCTAAGTTCTTAAGTCCACTATATGAGGTTTGGCTCTAAAGAGAGAGTACCCGAACCAGCAGATTCCTCGATCTTCTCCCATTATAGGCTCATACAGACCGAGTTTGATTCAGGGGAATACATTTCCCTACGGCTGCAAGGAGATGAAAATCTCACGAAGACATAGGTACGGATGTATCCCGAAAGTGATTCACTATCCTGAACGGAGGTGAAAACCTCACGAAGGACTAGTTTCTCATTCCCACTTAAAAGGACAAGACTAAACAGTCTCATGCAAAATGATGCCAAAATATACAAATCAATTTACAATAATCATGCAAACAAGCGCAAAGAAAAGATCGTATTTTTTCAAATCAAATTTTTAGTTTTCGACAATAAGACAGAAACAATCAACTTTACGACCTGACTCTCTAAAAGCGTCCCCAGTGGAGTCGCCAAACTGTTGACACCATTTTTGATTGAAAACGAGGTTGACTTGGGTTTTGAAAAATGAAAACGAAAATGAGAGTCGCCACCAATCTTTTTTGATAAAGTGTGATCGGGCCACCTTAAAAAATGGTTGTTTTTATAAAAATTTTGATTTTATCAAAACGATGATTTTGGTCCACGAAAATCAGAAAACGGGTTCGAGAGTCGGTTACGTACGAGGAAGGATTAGCACCCTCGTAACGCCCAAAAATTGGTACCTAGTTAATTAATTAATGTCTTGATGTTGAAAATTGAGAACTTAAAAGAATTTTAGAATGCGATCTTTATTTTGAAAGAAAATTTATAAAAATCGAGCCGCTCATTAAAACTTTCATTTCAGAAAGAGAAAATGTCACACCCAATGCGTTAGGGTACGGTATCTTACCCCTTCAGAAATGAGCAAGTCTAAACTCGCATAAAAAGTTTATAAGAGTGTTTGATTGTTTAAGTCATATGAAAAAAAAATTGCAACCCAATACGTTAGGGTACAATTTCTTCAAACGTTAAAACATTGAATATTGCATTTTATTTTGAAAAAAAAAATTCTCGTTTCGAGAAATCAACTTATTATGTCCAATGCATTAGGACACGACGTATTGGATTCTCAGTAATGAGTTTTTTTTATTTATGTCTTTTTTATAAAGGAATAATCTCGATTATTTTTTATTCAACAAAGAAAATCGGAACCCAATACGTTAGGGCTCGATTTTCTCGAAAATCTCAAATATCGAGTGTTATTTTTATCTTGAAAGTTTCCATTTTTTGGATAAATTCGAGTAAATGAATGTAAAATGATAATAATGATGACAATGTGAATAAAATAATACGAGCAAAATAATAAAAGATAAATAAATAAGATGGCAAATATATAATAAAAAGAAATCAACAAATATAAGTAAATAAACAAATAAAAATTAAAGCACTTAAGTAAATAATAATAATAATGAGCATGTAAATAAATAAATAAATTAACACCAAATGAAACAATAATAATGAATAAAATCATATATATATATATAAATATGTATGTATGCTAGAATTATAAAGTATAGAAATATACGTGTGTATAAAAGCGTATGTATGTTTATAAAAACTATATGAAAATGTAAAGCATATAGGTACATGTATATATTTATAAAAAGATGTATATAGATATATAGATTCAAATTGTAAAATATGAAAACATAAAGATAAATATATACATATACATATATATGATAAAATTTATAATTTTAAAGGTATAAATAAGCAATAACAGCAATAATAATTAATAATAGTATAACATCAAGTTTATTACTTAATTGGAAAATAAACAAAATGCAAAAAGACTAAAATAAAACTTAAGACAAGATTCGGGGTCTAAATCTGTAAATAAATGAAAAAGGAAGGACCATATTGAATGTGCGAATAACAAGGAGGGACTGGAAGGGAAATTTTCCCTTCTCTTCCAAAACGCACAACTTCAAAGGACCAGATTTAAACAAAGCCGAAATTATAGGGCCAAATTTAAAAACACAATAAAAATAAAAAGGACTGAAATAGAACCAACAAAATATGCGGGAGAACTGCGGGCATAAATAACCCAAAAAATGAAAACACGCGGATCCTCCTGGTAATTGGTCGGGTCGCCCGCGGGTTGAGCAAAACGGTGCCGTTTTGGCGCTAAAACACTCAGACGAAACGACGTCGTGTCGTTCTGTCCATTTAAAACAATTTTTCTCTTCTAAAATTTTTTTCTTTCAGCCTTTTTAACAAAAAATTTCAGAGAAACAAAAAAAGAAAAAAAATCTCAGCCACCCCCTTTTCTTGGCCGAACGGGCCGCCACCGGCTCCACCATGCGCGGTGGTCAGAGGCACCTAACGGTCGCCTTTGTACCCCGTTCTCGACCCCCACTTAAGATCTACCCTTTTAACCCCGAAAATTCAAAAAAGGAGGGGTTTTTCATACCCCTTTCAGTCCGATTCCAACGCCAAAAATAGTCTCCGGCAACGGGCTTTCGAGACAGGTGAATATCCTTTTTTCTTTTCCCTTTCGTTTCGTTTTTTTTATTTCAAAGAATAGTAACAAATAAACAAAAAAACAGAAAGTAGAAACAAAATAACAAGAACAGCGAAAAAAAGAACTTTGGAATCAACCTCTTTGCTTTTTCTTTGATCCGCTTTTCTTTGTTTTTTATTCACTTTTTTGTAAAAAAAGGAAGAAGACCATTACAAGGCTGATATCCAGGCTTTTTATAGCCAAGTAGATACAACATTTTTTCTATTGTTTTTTTCATTTTTTCTGCTATCTATATTGCTCCTGTTTTGCTTGCTTTGTTTGCAGATGACCGTGGCAAGTGGGCGGCGACAGAGGAGGTGATGGGATGGGGTAGCCTGCAGATGGCGTCGGCGCTGGGTGTCAGAAAGGCTAGGGTTTCAGACTGAAACCCTAGTTTGACTCTTGGCACTTAGGCTTGGGTCTGTTGGGTTGTTTTGCAATTGGGCTTGGTTGTTTGTTTAATTTTGTAATTGGCCCGGGCGAAATTGGGCTTCTACATGATTTATTATAATCTTCTTCATCTTTTATTGGTTTGAGAGAACTGATTTCAAATTTTCTTATTTTTGTGCATATGATACTAGACCCCTTCATCTATGGGTTCTTTTTATTCTTGATTATGATTCTCTAATCCAATGATTTTTTGCTCAAGCGGGACTGAAAAGTAAGATTTCAAACATATAAAATGAAAATAGATCAAGAGTTTCTATTGGGGATGTGTTTAGAGATGCTGATGCAAACTGGCTATGTAGCTTTTCATTATGGATAGGCAATGACACCATTTTTAAGGTTGAAGTAAGAGCTGTGCTATAAGGTCTTCAAATAGCATGGGAGAACAGATACATAAAGCATGAGCTGGAATGCAACAACGCGCTTCTGGTGGAATTAATTTTAGCTGGTGGAATAGCCAATAGCAAATTGGGGGAGTCAAGCTTAATACATTATTTGCTTAAGCGGGATTGGAAAGTAAGATTTCGTCATGCTCCGAGATCTCAAAATAAGGTTGTTGGTCTCAAAATAAGGTTGTTGGTCATATGGCCAAAATAGCTTCAAGTAGATTGGGTAAGTTACAACTGTTTTGGAAGCCTCCAGGTTCAGTAAGGTATATATTGATATCAGTAAGGTATATATTGATAGCTGAGCGTAGTACTTTTTCTCTAAGTTGATAGTATTTTTAAGATTGTAACCATTTTGTGTTGATCCTTTCTACCAAAAAATAATTTTATTTAACAAAATTAAATATTAATTAATTATAAGTTTTGGTTAAATTCAGGTACTAGTACTAAACTGTGTGTATAATTGTAGATTTAATCAATATTCTCTAATTAGATCATTTTATGTCCTTATATTTTTCAAATTTTAAAATTTCAGTCTTAATACAAATGAGTTAATTCGTTATCAGGATTTTAAGTGAGTTATATGTGAAAACAACAAACTAACATAATATTACACATAAGATAACACGTTTATCGCATTATATGTTGAAAATTTCGAAACTTAATAAATTTAATAGTAATTCTTTAATAAGAACTAAAATTTTAAAGTTTAAAAGCATAAAAATTAACAAAAAAATTATTCTTATATATCTAATAATATGTTTGCTCCAAAAAATTTTAAAAAATAGTAGAATTTAAATTATTGAAATTAATAAAGAAGTGTTGAATGGTTTAGGGAGCAAATGGACATACAAGTACTTTATGAACCTGGATATTTTGAATAAAATAATTGTTGAATGGTTTAGGGAGCAAATGGACATGCAAGTACTTTAGGAATCAGGATATTTTGAATAAAATAAATGACTGGAACGCATTAAATTAATTTTTTATAAATCCATTTCATGTTTATATATATATATATATTAAAGTTGTATGATTACTAGAGCTGTGTTTCGAATGTTATTAGTTGGTAATCTTTAAATATTAATTTTATGTACACTCATTACTTGGGTGAAAAATAAAAATAATATAAAAATATTAAAAATTTGGTTAATTTGCGAATAAGAATGTACTGGTTGAATCGATTTTGAATTGATTTGACCAATTGGTTTTCAATTCGACCGATTTAGAATAAATAAATTATTAAAAAATTAAAAATAAACAATTATAATATTATAATATCGATTTAACTGCCAATTCAATTAACTAGGTTCGATCAATCTATACTGATTTATAAGTTAACTAATGTCTTTACCTCTCATTAGATCGATACGCTGGCAGATTCTTAATCCAACCAATCCAATTTAATTTAGATAATAGATTTTTATATTTTAAATTATTTTAAAAAAATCTATACATTTTAAGTTGAATTGTCGAAATTAATAAAGAATTGTTAATTAATAATTCAGCGGCTCTCGAATAATCTTTGTCATCTTGAATCCTCGGGCAACGGGGCAATAGTCATGTAGTCATCCATTAAACTATCATGTTTTCTTAGACCATATTCGGACAGCTGTATTGTCATCCACTTTATCAAGAAACCCATTTTCTTATGACAAGCTCTCTATTTAACAACTGAACGTGAATCAACACCTCTTTTTTATGATGAAAATGCAATGCAATCATAACAAAAAAAGAAAACAGGTTAGTACAAATCAAAAGCAAGCAAGAATAAATAGAACACCTATTCGGGTGACTACTAGGGGTTTGAAGTGGTTCTACCTAGGGTGGGCTCCTAAGGTCTTTTACATGTGGTTTGGTTCTAAAGTAAAGGTACCCAAACCAGCAGATTCCTCGATCCTCACCTATCATATGCTCATATGGACGGAGTTCGGTTCAGGGGAATACATTTCCTTATAGCTGCTTGGAGATGAAAATCTCACAAAGACATAGGTACGGATGTATCCCGAAAGCGATCCACTATCCTGCACGAAGGTGAAAACCTCACGAAGGAGTAGCTTCTCACTCCCACTTAAAAGGGTGTGACCAACGGTAATGCAATGCAATGTGCAAAAAGGTTCCAAAACTTATGCAATTATAAACCACAATGATGAATATCATAATAAAGAAGGATGAAATACAATGAAATGATCATACATTTAAACCAAGTTTTCAATTTTCGACAAAAAGACAAAAAGTAATCACGTGGCTTGACTCTCTTATTTTGGTTCCCCAGTGGAGTCACCAAGCTGTTGGCACCATTTTTTGGATAAAACGGGGTCGACTTCGATTTGAAAATGAAAACAAAAAAAGGGAGTCGCCGCCAATCTTTTTTGATGAGGTGTGATCGGGTCACCTATTAAAAGTGGTTGTTTTTAATAAACAATTTAATTTTATTAAAACAACGAGTTTGGTCCACGAAATTCAAAAAACAGGGTTCAGGATTCGGTTACGTACGAGGAAGGATTAGCACCCTCGTAACGCCTAAAATTGGTACCTAATTGATCAGTTAATGTCTTAATGTCGAAAATTGAAAACTTTGAAGAATTTTAAAAATACGATCCTTGTATTAAAATGTTGAAAACTTTTGAGAAAAGAAGCATATTTCACGTTAATCGAGAAAAAAATATCATATCCAGTAAGTTAGGACACAATGTCTCGGATTCCCGATACGCGAATGAATGCCAAAAATTTACTTATTTAAAAGATATTTAGCTATCTCGGATTTAAAAAAGGGATCACGACCAGTAAGTTAGGATACGATCTTTTTTTAATTTTGCGAGGTCATTTAAAGCTTAGGTTTGAAAAAAGACCCATATATTTAGATTCATTGTGAAAATCGAAACCCAGTAAGCTAGGGTACTACCTTCTTGAATTTCCAAATGCAAAATACTGCCTTTGTTATTTTTTAGAAAAAATCCTCATCTCGGGAAAGCAACGTGTCATATCCAATGCGTTAGGACACAACGTATTGAATTCCCAATAATGAGCTTTTTATTTATGTTTTTTGATTAAAGAGCATTCTCGATTATTTAGGTTCAACGAAGAAAATCGAAACCCAATACGTTAGGGCTCGATCCTTTCGAAGATCCCAAATACCGAGTATTGCTTTTATTTTCAAAATTTTCCTTTTCAAGAATCTGAGTAAAAATGAATGTAATGGAATAACAATGATGATAATGTAAGTAAAATAATACGAGCAAAAACAAACAAACAAACAAACAAACAAACAAATAAATAAATAAATAAAGAATAAGACCAATATATAAAAAAAATTCAATCATGCAGGCACAATGATAAATGATAAACAGACAAAAACTAAAGCATAAATAATAATAGACATGTAAACAAATAAATAAATGAACGAAATGATCAAAAAATTATGAAAATATGAAAAACATATGTATGTACACATATTTTAAAGCTATTTTACGTGAAAATATATGTAAGTATGTATGTACATATAAATATGTATATACTTATAAAAATTTAGAAAATATGTATATAGATATGAATATATGTATATATATAAATTATAATATATATAAAAATAAGTATATATATATAAATCAAAGATATGTATGTATATATGTATATATATAGCAAAAATTTGAAGTAAAAATATAAATAAAGATAATAATAATACTATTAATGTTACTAATAGAATAACAAAATAATCTAAAGTTTAAATATATATATATATGCGTATATATAAAAGTAATTATAATAATAGTAATAATATAATAAGACAAATATATTTAAAATTTTCATAAATAAGTATAAATGGAAATATATCAATAATAACGGTAATATTGATACTAATAATAATAATAATAATAATATTGGTTTTAATAATAATATATGATGATAAAAATAATAACACATATTAAAATAACGTATACACATATATAAAGATAAATGAAAATATAAATAGGACAAAAATTAATAGTTAAAAAATAAAAATAAAAATAAAAATAAATAAATAAATATGAGTATTTATGTATATAATAAATAGGTTATAAAAAACATATAAATGTGTATATATATATAAGCAGTTATTTAATAATAATAATAATAATAATAATAATATGACTAAATTGAAAATAAACAAAATCTCATGGGAGAAATCAGAAATAAAATAAGGCAAAGGATCGAATTGTGACACGCGTGAAACATGGAGGGATCGAAAGGAAATTTTCCCTTTCCCTCAAAACGACGTAGTTCCACTGGGGACCAAATTGTAAGCGCAACAAATTGCTGGGTAAAATTTAAAAAATTAAAAAACCTAATTTAAAAAACATTAAAAAGTAGAAGGGCTGAAAGCACAATTAGCCCTTTCGCTAAAAACACGCGGATCCTGCCCGGGTCGGGTCGGACTCGGGTTGGCCCTTGGGTTTGCTCCGAAACGACGCCGTTTTGGGGCTTCTAAGCCCCAGCCAAACGACGTTGTTTTATTACCCTTATATAAGTCAAAGAATTTTAAAAAAAATCATTTCCCCACATTTTTTAACAAAAATAAAAAAAAAACTCCCCTCTCTACTTCCGATTCGGGCACTGCCCAGAATCCGACCATCAATCGTCGCGCCGGCCACCAGTCACTGGCACTGCCATACTGAAAAGTTTTCTCTTTTTTTTCCACGCACTCCCTCGGCCCTCCGGACACTCCAGCCACATCGAAAAGGTAAAAAAAAACCTCCTTTTTATTCTTTTTTTGTATTTTCGTATATTTTTTTAAAATAAAAAATAAATAAATAGAGTAAAAAGAAGTAAAAATTAAAAGAAACCCTTAGATCGAAATCGATAACCACCTTTTTCTATTTTTATTATTTTTCTTCAAAATCTCGTAGACAAATTACCAAAGAGAGCCCCCTACAATCGGTTTTTCAATCCGTTTTTATACCGAAAATAAAAAAACAAAAAACCCCCTTGTGCTGTGGTTTGTTTCTCTTTATTGTTTGCAGGTAACAGATGTGGCAAGTGGGCAAGTGGGGGTGTCAGGCGAAGCAGGTGGCGACATGACTGTGACGACAGTGGCAGAAGCTAGAGCGGCGACAGACGCTAAGAGCCCCTAGAGACATGCGGCGCCTTAGCTAGGGTTTCAGCTTTTCTGAAACCCTAGCTTTGACTTTTGTTGGGCTTTCCGGTAATGGGCTTGTAATGGGTTTCGGGTTTGGGCCAGGGACTTTGGGTATTGGGTCTGTTTTTGGGTTGGGCAAAATTGGGCTTGTACATCAGTATTGATGCAAATGAGTTAATCCATTATAAAGATTTTAAGTGAGTAATATAAGGAAACAACAAGCTAACATAATATTACGTATAAAATAACATGTTTGTCGCATCATATGTTAGAAATATCAAAACTTAATGAATTTAATAATTATTCTCTAAAATTTTAAATTTTAGAAATATAAGACCATAAAATTAATAGAATTTAAATTATCGAAATTAATAAAGAAGTGTTGACAAATGGACATAGAATTACCGTATAAATGTGGATATTTTGAATAAATTAAATTGACTGGAATGCATTAAATTATTAAATTGATTAGGATGATGAATGTTTCTAATGTTAGCCCTTTTAAAATTTTAAAAAATTTAAAATAATAAAAGGAAATTTGTATTTTATCTCTCAAAAATAATAAAAAAGAATTTAATTTTTTAAAAATTATAAAAATATAAATTATTAAAATGATAAAATTAAATTTTTATTATTGTAAAAATTATATTTTAATTTCGACCCCTTAAAAATTTTTCTTGCTTTGCTCTTGGTTAATGATGTAAATTTGTTGTTGCCAATTGCTTGTTTATTTTTTTAAATATTTAATTTTATGAACACTCATTGAAAAATAAAAATAACAAGCTTTACTTCCATGTTGCTCTTATATTGCTTTTTTTATGAACACTCATTGAATAAATAATTATTAATAGAAAAATGATTGACATAAACAAGCTCAATTGAAAATAAAAATAGAAATCAAGCTTTACTTCCATGTTGCTCTTATATTGCTTTTTTTTTCGCCTTTTTTTGTTGTTGTCTAATTTATTATAAACTTCTGCATCTTTTATTGGTTTGAGAGAACTGATTTCAAATTTTCTTGTTTTTGTGTATATCATACTAGACCCCATTCATCTATGGGTTCTTTTTATTCTTGATTATGATTCTCTAATCCAATATATATATATTTTTTCCATTTGGTGCTCCTTTCTAATTTGAAGCGTTTTTCTGCATTTCACTTGAAAACGCTTCAAGTTCCTTAAATCGACTTATTCCCCTAATTATTCTAAAATTTTGCCTACTCTAATAAATATAAAATATTTTTGATATTTTTTAGTATTAAAGTTTCATTAAAATTATAAAATAATAAAGTATCAAAAAAAGAGTTACTATTATTAAATAAAATAACTATATTCAATATTTATTTTTTACTAATATATCAAATAGTTTTACTATATGAATTTAGTAATTATAAAATTCAGTCCAATGGGATTTGGTATGAGGTTAGATACTCAGAAAATGTCAAGTTAAAATGTATACGTCATTCCTAGCTATTCATTCAGTTGCTCTCTCTATATAACTCCATTTCTTCTGCATTCGATCATTGAAAACAAAAATGACCAACTTATACAACAAACACGCAGTTCTTGCTTGCGAAGGCTGGTCATGGAGCTGCCATGACCCTGAATTCGCTCCTCTTATGGCGGGGGCACTAGTAATTTTCTGCTGTGCATGGTTGTGGTGGAGTATGAAATTCACCAAAATAAACCCACCTCTACCACCTGGTCCTTTAGGCTTGCCTATAATAGGAAACCTTCCCTTCATTAAACCCGAATTGCACCGTTACTTTTCAGACTGTCTCGGATCTATGGTCCCGTCTTCAAACTTCGAATGGGGAGCGTGTTGGCAATAGTCATAAACTCGCCTTCACTTGCCAAAGAGGTCCTCAAAGTTCAGGATGCCATCTTCGCTAACCATGACGTTCCGGCAGCCACTGTGGTCGGCACATTTGGTGGAATCAACATCTTATGGAGACCCAACGGTTCTAGATGCAACCAACTGCGTAAGCTTGTTGTTTGCGAAATCATGAGCAAACAAAGCTTGGATGCTTGCTACGTGCTTCGTCAACGAGAGGTTCGACGAATGGTGAAGGAGATTCACGGAAAAGTTGGTTCCTCAGTTAACATATATGAGCAATTATCAGCAACCGCTCTACGAGTGATGATGAGCACGCTATGGGGTGATGATCCATCGCAAGATTTGATTGAGTTTAGGAAACGATTGGATGAAATTGTAATAACATTTGGAGCACCGAATGTTTCTGATTTTTTCCCAATTCTGGCCCCATTTGATTTACAAGGAATTGAATCCAAAGGGAAGGAGCAAGTGTCGTGGTTTTATGGGGTTTTTGAATCAATGATAAAGAACCGAAGAAACATTAGAGATGATGGAAAAGAGAAGGAGAATATTAGGAAGGACTTTATGCAGCAATTGTTGGAGCTGCACTGGCGAGGAGATGAGAAAAACTCTTTATCCATCAACGAAGTGAAAGCTTTGCTTCTGGTAAATAACTTTAATTTAATAACATCCACATAAGTGTTAATATTTTCCATTTTACAATATTTATCTCTATATCTCATAGGATATGATGGTCGCTGGTACGGATACAGTACCCACTGCTGTAGAGTGGGCAATGACCGAACTACTATGCCATCGAGATAAAATGACGAAACTTGTAAAGGAATTAGATATGGTGGTCGGAAACCAGAACACTGTGGAAGACTCTCATATACCTCAACTTGTCTACTTGGATGCTGTCATAAAGGAGACACTTCGTCTTCACCCGGTTGCTCCATTGCTAATTCCTCGTGTGCCCAGTAAGACCACTGTTATTGGTGGATTTACTGTCCCTAAAGGTTGCAGGGTTTTCATTAATGCATGGGTCATTCAAAGGGACCCTGAGTTGTGGGACGATCCTCTTCGGTTTCATCCCGAGAGATTCTTGGAAACCGACATTAACTATCGAAGCAACAATTTTGGGTTTATTCCATTTGGTTCAGGGAGAAGGATTTGTGTTGGGGTTTCTCTGGCAGAGAAAATGATGGCACTGCTCTTAGGCTCTTTGGTGCACTCTTTTGAATGGGGATTGTCAGAGGGGACTAAGCCTAGTTTAGAAGATAAATTTGGGATTGTTTTGAAGAAAACAGAATCACTTGTTGGTATACCCGTTGCACGACTTCCTAATTTGGAGCAATACCAATGAATATGTTCAGTTTTTGCATATTCATAAACAATATGATATGTATGTTAAATAATTGTTACTACGTAAGAAAAATATATACTAGTGCTTATATAGTTTACTATCAGTAATAAATTTATATATATGATGTATAGAATAATTATTCTGTTAATATATATGGAGGTATCTAGATTTGGTAACTTATATTTATATGGTTCCTAAATCTTTTGGACTTAACTAGTACTTGAATTTGAAAATTATAAGCCAACTTGGTATTCTTTTTAGGTACCAAATTAACACCATTAAAATACACTAACGTGATGTTGACAACCAATAGCATAATGTCACATTTTAACACGTGGCAAAAATTAAAAATGAAATTGACTTTTAGCACTAAGTCATTCATTGGGAGCATGCAATATAAGGTATTTCAAAAGAAATGAAGAAAGCATGGGCAACACAACTTAGGGCCTTTTTGGATAGGTGGTGCGCGTTTACTTGCCGTTAGCGTAAAAACAGCAGTGGCGATGAGATTAGATACTGTAGCGGAAGACAAAAAGAAAGTCAAACGCACCATATTAGAGGTAAATGCCCATCCAAAAGGACCCTTAGACTATTTCAGTCTAGGTGCACATGAACTAGGTTAGTGAGCTTCCGTCTAGTCCTACAGCAACTGATGGGCCATAGTAATGATATCATTTTTAGCCCTTATAATTTTTTAATTTTAATTAATGCAATAATTGTAAATTTTATTTATTAAAATAATATTTTTTAAGTATCATGTAAAAATAATAAACTAACATGAAATTACTTATATGATAATATATTTTCTCCATAAAATTTTAAAAATAATAAAATTTAAATTGTCGAAATGATAAAGATTTGCTCATTGATATTTGCCTGGGGATGATCTCTTTGTCTTCATTATAAAGGATACTTATAATCACTACTTCCTATCCGTGGTCGCCGTGGCCCCCCTAAAATGATAACTTTTTAATTTAGACCCTTTATAATTTATAAAATTTTAAATTAATAATGATAAAATAATATTTTGATCACCTAAAATGATAAAAATTTGATTTGACCCTTTAAAAATTATAAGGATATATGTTATTAAAATGATGAAATTTAATTGCAAAAGTGTACAATTTAATTTCGACCCCAAAATTTTTTTTTAACTCCGCCAATGTCTGCATCTTCTTAAATCGAGCATGCAAGTTTGTTATCCAGCTGAGAAAACTCCTATTGCAGTTGGCTAATGTTGTATTGTAAGCGTGTGGTCACATCCTTGTTGGCCATGAAGATCACGAAGCTCTGACACCTTTGTTAAAGAATGAAGATCTAGAGAAAATTTCACATCGAGAAGGAGATGAAGAAAATGAGAAAAATTGGGACTGTATTTGCATAGTCGTTCCTCCTTTGCCTGATTGGTGCTAAAATAGGGAAGATGACCGACCAAATAACATATTGGTAGCTGCCAAACTGCCTCCATCAATACGCATCATTTCAAATAAAAGACTTTGGGCCAAAACGGTGCGTTAATATATACGGAGATATCTGAATTTGGTAACTTATATTTATTTGGTACCTGATTTTGAAAATCATAAGCCAACTTGGTACTTTTTTTTTAGGTACCAAATTTAACACCATTAAAATATACTAACGTGATGTTAACAATCAATAGCATAATGACACAGTTTAACATGTCACAAAATAAAAATAAAAATGAAATTGATTTTTAGCACTAAGTCGTACATTGGGAGCATTCAGTATACGGTATTTCGAAAGAAATTATGAAAGCATGGGCAACACAGTTTACGATTCCTTTGGATGAATAGTGCGTTTACTTATGGTTAGTGTAAAACAACGATAACGGTGAAATTAAATACTATAGCATAAGACAAAAAGAAAAATAAACACATCGCATTGAAGGTAAACGTTCATCCAAAAGGGCCCTTAGACTACTTCAATCTAGGTGCACATGAACTAAGTTACTGAGCTTCCATCCAATCCTACAACAACCGATAGGCCACGATAATGATATCATTTTTAGTCCTTATAATTTTAAAATTTTAATTTTAATTAATACAATAATTGTAAATTTTATTTATTAAAATAATATTATTTTTAAGTATCATGTAAAAATAATAAATTTACATAAAATGTTTAAATTATCGAAATTAATAAAGATTTCCTCATGTGCAAATTGATATACTGGATATAAATATTTTCAATAAAATAATTGACTGCTTTAAGTTGATCAAAATCTTGGTCAGCTGAACTGTGTTGCAAGTAGACTCTTGCAATATTATTCATGTCAAACATTTTGTCTTTTTTAAGTTGAATAGTTCCTAATTCTATGCTCACCCTAATTCTATTTTTATAATTTATTTGAATTTTTATAAGTTTTTATAATATTTAGATATTTTTAGAATTTTTAATGAATTTTACAATTTTTTTAAGTTTATATAAGATTTTAATATTTTCATAATTTTATAATTTTTTATGATTTTTATTTGAAAAATGAAATATTAAATTAGAGCTATCATAGTGTTGCCTTCTGATTGATCCATTAATTAACTTTAACAATCAATATGATCAAAAACAAAAACCATTAACGGATGAGCTTAATTGATTTTTTAGTTTATTCTTAAGCCTAAATGGTACGTAACTCTGTAAAGTTGATATAAGGACAACAGCGTTTCAAACACATGAAAGCAAAGAGCTTAACCTATGGAAACAAACACAGACCAATTTATACAATGTGTAAATGATGAGGATTTAATTTTTTTATTAAGATTAAATTGACACGGTATATAAATATTGAGAGTTAAAGTTGCTATTATGCTCATTTTAAAAAATTATCACAGTTAGTCAACTAGTGACAAAAAAATACAATATTGAATAGTTGGTGACCATTTTGTAACTTTTCATATTAGGGCAGCCAAAAAAATTTTCTAATAGTTAGGTGATCATTTTGTAACTTTTCTCTTAGTTGAGTGATTAAAAAAATATTAATAATTGGATAACTACGAGCTTAGTTTACCTTTTAATTTTTTTAATTGTGTTTGATAACTATATTAATTTTTTACTTAATATGAAATTTTCAATAAAAAAATCTTGAATATGCTAGGTAAGTAGATAGCTACTTATAACTTAATATGGAAAATATTATGTTGATTTTTCAAAACCTTACTAATTTTGAAATAAATTATTTTCTCATTTTATTAAAAATTAAAATTCAAAATAAAATAAATAATATATACCATATTACTAAGATTAAAATTATAAAGTAATAAATTTTTAAAAAATCAAAATATATTATTATCAAATGAAAAATTTATATTCTACTAATATATCAAATAATTTTAGAATATGAATTTAATAATTATAAAATTCAGAAGGTTTCAGTTTTTAAATGTCACCCTTATATTATATTAATAATGGAATAAGTCTGTTTTAGTCTTATATCCAATTTCTCAATTTTTTTTCCTTGTACGGGAGAAGGAAAAGTTAATAATAAATACAAGAAATTTTATTCATATACATATGCTGGTAGAAATTGTGGATTTAGAATAACATATAATAAATGATGAAATAAATTGTTTGAAACTAATTAATAGTAAGGGGTATTTAATACACTGGAAATGTACTTTTTTTTTATTCCATAAATACCTTAAAATTTTGACATGTGTTTTTTTAAAATATTTGTTTTTTAATATTTTACTAAACCCCTATAAGAAACTTGTAACACCCCAAACCCGGCCTAAACATTATGGCCGAATCCGAAAGCGTTACGTAGGAATACTATAAATCCGACTTCCTTTTAATTTGATATCATTGTAAACCGTTGTTACTTAGTAAGCCCGATTTGTTTGGAAAACGTGTTGACATATTTATTTAATTTAAAAATCGTTATTCGTTTACGTCTTTCAATTAAATCGTTTATTTTGCAACAGAGTATCTTAAAACATTATATTTTAGTAAATCGAATTGTTCATTAAAAACCGTTATTTTCAGAAAAAAATTATCATTTTCGTAAAAACCATTTTTATCGATCTTTATGCTATAAAACCAAAATAAAAATCCAAAACCAAAAATCGTCTGAAGAGTCTAAATTATACAAAACTCCCAAAACCGAAATTTAAGTAAGCCATATTAAAGTAAAAATAGTTTTACAGCATCGTGAACACAATCAAGTTCCCGTCGTACTGACCCCCTAAGTTTGAGGGTTACCTGAAAGTAACAGACAACAAAGAATGAGTTTTGATAACTTTGTGTGTAACGCATACATAAACATAAAGTCAAATTCAATCACATTGCAAAACAGATACAGACATAAGTCTTTTACATAATTAGATTCATAACAGAGTCATACAGATACAGATATGCATGGTCCTACTCCCATCCTTTACACACCAACTCCGACCATCCCAACACACCATGTGGGGTATTAAACACCCACCCAGCCTTAAACACCGCATAGTGTCCATACAACACTTTTCAGAATAATCGCAGCAGTGCTGCCAAAATATTAACAAGATATCGCCTCAGACAAATTACTTTCTCCACATAATACATACCCCACCCCATAATCAGATACAAATAGAATACCAGATACAACAAATTTAACAGATAGCAAAATTAATATATCAAGCAAGCTCGTATAACAGATAATAAACATGCATATACATAGCAAATCATTTCGCATTACATTACATGCATTTAGGTGTTGTTTGCGTCAAATTCCATACAAATAGATTATCGGATTCCATGCTTTAAGGCTTGCCTAAACACATACAAACCCCACAAAAGGCCCACTGTCAATCAAGACAACATGTACGACCCTAGGGAAAAATTCTAAATTTTGGACCCACACGGCCCAAAATGGCTTGCCCGTGTGGCGTCGACAGGCCCCAATTTTGACTTTCACCAATCGTCGTTTTTGAGTTTCTCGTTACACACCTAGTTTTCTTTCGATTTGAAAACATCCACGAGCCTACCATCACCTAATTTAAACATATCTCAAGTCAATTAATACATCCCCACATTGAATCTAAATTCAAAAATTCACAACACAATAGCCCTAATTCAACGTTTAACAACTTACCCCCAAATAAACAGCTGAACACCATGCACCTAACTTGTCGAAAGATCAACTGCTTCGTGAACTTCTCCTAACAACACTTAAATGATTAATACAACACCACACATAACTTATGCACAACAAATAAAATCGATAAAGAAAATCATAACACTTACTCAAGAATGGTTTAACAAAAATTCACAAGACACCCTTACCAAAAATTGTTTGAAAAAGGGTTTGTAAATGATTAAGCAAGAACAATTGCAACCAAAACAGGTACTAATTCCCACGTGAAACAAATTGGGTAGCAAATCAAATGGAAAAGAAAGAAAAAGAAAGGAAAAGAAAGAAGAAAAAATGGAAAGCACATGGAAACGTGAAAATCGGAAAGGAGTTTCAGGTTTGTTGGGATTTTTTTATTAATCTTATTATTTAGACAAACCAAAATTTAAAAACAATCAACTACACCTAGAATCCACCACTATCACAACTACCCATTACCCTTTTACTAAGTAATTCAATTTCCATTTAAACACAACCAGCCGACTACTCACAAAGTCCTTAGCAAAACAAAATTATCTTAATTACCCACGTGAAGACTTGAACCCAGAACCTTTAACGCACCAACAACGCCCTCAACTACTTCAACAAGTACTTATCACATTATATTATTTCACAAACACAAAATAAAAACTTTGAGGCGCTACAACTCTCCTCCCTAAAAGAAATTTCGGCCTCAAAATTTACCTAATTCAAATAGATATGGATACTATTGATGAATTGAGTCCTCAAATTCTTACGTGGCTTCCTCGATACCATGATTTTGCCACAAAACCATAACCAACGGAATAGATTTCCTCCTTAAGGCCTTCACATCTCGATCTAGAATCTAAATCGGTTCCTCCTCAAAAGTCAAATCTAGTCTAACCTTAATCTTCTCAACAGAAACAATATGCGATGGGTGAAACAATACCGCCTTAATATAGATACATGAAACATATCATGGATACGGTTTAACCCCCAAAGGTAGCTCTAACTGATATTCAACTAGCCTCACACGTTTCAGAATCCTATACGACCCAATGAACCTAGGGCTCAACTTGCCATTACATCTAAATCGTAGAACCATCTTCAATGGAGATACCTTGAGAAACATAAAATCACCCATAAAATACTCAATGTCTTTCCTTTTCAGACATATATAGGACTTCTGTCTATCAGAAGCTGCTTTAAGATGATTCTAAATCAGTCTAACCTTATCTTCAGTCTTAGAAATCAACTCAAGACCTAAAACCCGTCGCTTACCCAACTTAGTCCAAAACAACGGAGTACGACACTTATGACCATACAAAGCCTCGTAAGGTGCTATCTGAATGCTAGACTGGAAACTGTTATTGTAAGCGAACACGACTAATTATGGAAAATCCTCCCAACTACCTCAGAAATCAATCGTAAAACTTCGAAGCATATCATCCAGTATCTGAATCACCATATCAGACTAACCATCTGTCTAAGGATGGAACGTTGTACGAAAATCCAATCTCGAACCCAGAGCCTCATGAAGTTTTTTTCAAAATCGAGAAGTTAAGCGAGTATCTCTATTCGAAATAATAGAAACAAGAACCCCATGAAGTTTCACGATCTCAGAAATGTATAGCTTGGCCCACTTGTCAAGAGAATAATCTATCTGAACAAGAATGAAGCTGACAGACTTGGTCAACCAATCTATAATGACCCACACAAAATCTTTCTTAGTAGGTGTTAAGGGCAACCTACTAACGAAATTCATAGTCACACGTTTCCATTTCTATAAGGGAGTATTAACGAGTTAAAGCAAACCTGAAGGCAATCGGTGTTCAACCTTTACTTACTGGCACGTCAGACAATGAGAAACAAAGTTTGTCACCTCCCGTTTCAAACCAGGCCACTAGTACAGTTTACAAAAATCTCGATACATCTTATTTCCATCAGGATACATAGCATAATGGATACTATGTGCTTTCCGTAGAATAGACTATCTCAAATTAGAGTCATTCGATACATAAACCCGTCCTCGGAAACATAGAACCCCATCACCATTTAGCTCAAAGTCAGAAGTACTACCATCTTCCATCTGACGAAATCGCAGAACCAAAGAATCATCCCCTAACTGTTTATCTCAAATCTAATCAATCCAAGTCGGCTTATCTTGCAACTCAGCTAAAAGACTCCCATCATCAAACAGACCTAGGCGAGTAAACATCGCCATCAAATTAAACATAACCTTATGACTAAGAGCATCGGCCACTATGTTGGCCTTTCCGAGATGATACTCAATAGTACAATCGTAATCCTTAAGTAGTTCAATACATCTACGCTGCCTAAGGTTCAACTCTTTCTGGGTAAAGAGGTACTTAAAGCTCTTCTGATTGATGTAGATGATACACCTCTCACCATACAGATAGTACCTCTAAATTTTTAAGGCAAATACCACGACAGCTAACTCGAGGTCGTGCGTTAGATAATTCCCCTCATGTGACTTAAGCTGTAGAGATGCATAAGCCATAACCTTATCATCTTGTATCAGAACACATCCCAAATCGACACACGACACATCATTATATACTACAAACTCCTTACCAGATTCAGGGTGTATCAGAATAGGAGCCTGAGTCAAAATAGATTTGAGCTTCTTTTCAAAGCTTGATTGATACTCATCAGTCTAGATGAAAGGAGCATTCTTACACAACAACTTAGTCAGATAAGCTACAATTAACGAGACCCCCTTGACAAATATCTGATAATAGCCCACAAAACCTTAAAAACTGCAGATCTAAGAAACATTTCTATGTTGTTTCCAATCAAGTACATACCCTAGAGAAGTTACTTCCCTTAACCAGAATTCACAGTTACTCAACTTAGTGTAGAGTTGTTTCTCTTGAAGTACCTAAAGAACTACCCTAAGATATTCATCATCACCATCTTCGGTTTTATAGTATACCAAAATATCGTCGATGAAGACCATGACGAATTAATCCAAATACGACTGGAAAACTCGGTTCATAAGATCCATGTATGCGGCCAGGGCATTCGTCAAACCAAAGGGCATGACTAGGAACTCATACTGCCTATAACTTGTCCTAAAGGCAATCTTATGGATGTCAACTCTTTAACCTTATGCTGATGGTACCTAGAACAAAGATCTATCTTGAAAAATATAGAAGCCCTAAAAAACTGATCAAATAGATTGTCGATTCTCGAAAGTGGGTACTTGTTCTTCATTGTCAACTTGTTTAACTGAAGGTAATCAATGCACATCCTCATGGTACTATCCTTTTTCTTTACAAACAAAATTGGTTCCCCCAAAGAGACATATTGGGAAGGATGAAACCACGATCAATGAGTTCTTGAAGCTAAGCCTTTAACTCCACACAGCCTACTACACGACCATATGGTGTTGACAAGCCCCAATTTCGGCTTTCACCGATCATCGTTTTTCGAGTTTCTCATTACACTCCTAATTCGCTTTTGATTTCGAAACACTCACGAGCCTACCAACACCTAATTTAAATAGATCACAAGTCAATTAATACGTCCCTTCATCGAATCTAAATGCAAAAATTTGCAACACAACAATCCTAATTTAACGTTTAACAACTTACCCCCAATGAACAACTGAACACTGCCACTCCTAACTTGTCAAACACTACACCAAAATAGGCTTTTAGCAGAGTTTTTTAGGCCTTTAACGGCGTTTTTAGCACCGTTAAAAGTATTTGCGACGCTTTCACTAGCGCTGCAAAAAATGCCGCTAACTTTAGCGGCGTTTATCTGAAAAACGCTGCTAAAGATCATGATCTTTACTGGCGCTTCTACCACAAACGCCGCTAAAGATCATGGCCTTTAGTGACACTTCTACCAAAAGCGCCGCTAAAGATCATGGCCTTTAGCGGCACTTTTACCACAAAACGCCACTAAAAATCATGACCTTTAGCGGCGCTTCTACCACAAACGCCGCTAAAGATCATGACCTTTAGCAGCGCTTCTATTACAAACGCCGCTAAAACATGACTTTTAGAAAAAAATTAATTAAATAATATTTATTTCTATGGTAAATATTATATTATGTTTTATTTTTGAAATTTAAACTTTAAACTATATAATTTTAAGGATAAAAATATTAATTTAATTAAATTTTCTATTAAAATTTTAACTTTAAAGCTAAATATAAAAATTAATGAATTTAAATTTAGAATTAAAATATTATGTTTAAATAAATGAGCAATCTACCTCACAGCTCATCTGATCTATATTAACTCGGCCAAATATAAAAGAAGGTAAAAAACACGTAATAATTAACAATCATGGTTAAAGAAGCTAGTACACAAGGTAGCTACAAAACCTTGTTTCAATAACACCAAATTCAAGTTCCGACTAAGATAAACGACCATGGAATGCAACATTAAATAACACTCGACTTGAAGAAGTGCGAAGCCTTGGCTTTTCCAGCTTGAAGAGATAAACCCCAACAGGATAAAAGTTCTAGAACTCGAGCCCCAACAGCATACCCTGCATCCTCCAGCCTGATCCATTTTCCATGAAAGATATTAGATCCATTGACAATAGAAGAGCCATTTACTGAACTAAGCATCATCCCAAATCCCAATATTAGCTTTAATATGAAATAATCAGATCTCAAGATCAGTCAGCAATGATGAGATTCAACTATAAAACATTACGAAAAAGTACCTTCTTTCTAATTCAGCAATGTTGTCAACCCGAGTTTGATTGTACTGAACAAGCTCAGAGAACAAAAATGCAAAGGCACTCAAGCTAACCTGAAAAGGAAGCACAACATTCAACAGTTCAAATTTTGACTCCAAATTGATTTAAAACAAATCCCCAATAAAAGCTATTACTGATTTGGTTAGTTTTGGTTTATGTAAACACCTTTTCTATTTTCTAAAGTAATAAGATCTCAATGGATTTATTTTATTCTTATTTTGAGACTAATTTGCCTCATTTTATCATAATTTCTCGACTAATTTAATGGATAAATCAAATAATTCAATGAGAAAATAAAAGTTAAAGGAAACAAACTCAATAGATGTCAAATATTGTAACAAGAAGAAAAAGGTGAATTATTGAAACAATCTGAAACTCAGATTGCTTGCTAAGAATATGAATTTACAGTTTAAATAAAATAAGGGAAAAGAAAAAGCAAGTCTCTAGTTTAAACTTTATCATTTTCTGATGCATTTCAGCATAACGTAACGAGGAAGAGATATCAAGAGAGAGTGAAGGAACCTCTTGTTTGCCCTTGCTGAGGGGCTTCTCAAGGATGTTTGAATATTGCTTTATCTTCCCAAATCCAATCATTGTCCACAGGAGAAATTTTTTTTTTCTGTTTGGCTGTTAGAAAATTGCAGGTCATAACTCTATACCCTGCACATCAAAGTTGGAAACAACAAAACTTTAAACCATGCACCAAATGGAAACAAAAACTTCTAGCTAACTTGGATGAGAAAAATTTTGAGACAGAATCTAGTTCATCTTTAGTTACTACTTTTTAAGCTACCTAATGGTATAAGAGAAAACCTGGTAAATGGTCAATGATGCTCCTTAAGAAAATTGACAAACAAACTCCATTCAATAAAATAAAACCAGCGAAATTGTAAATATAATGGTTGGTCCAATAATATTAAAAAGATCCATGACCAGCAACATAAAAAACAACTAACAAGCCATTTTCTCATTCTACCAATAAACCACAAAAAATCATTTCTACCAGAAACCATAAAATTGCATGTTTGGTGATGTCAAACTCCTATGGACTCATAATTTTAGAAAAGGTAATATCAAACTTCTTGATTTATATTGTTTCTTTCTGTTTTGATCACTTGGTATAAAGCAAAAGTATATGGTAATAAGAGACAATCATCTTGGACTAAAGATGAGCAAAGGAATTAAAATAAAATACCAATAGGATATATAAAGGACATAAGAAATTAACTATAAAAAAGGAACATGGAAAACTATGCCTATGTCTATTAACTCAGGAAGGTGGTTCTTACAGGATTTAGCAGAAGTTCTGAGCTTGTCCTACAAAATATGAAAGAAAAAATATTAGTATGTCCAGAAGGGCAGAATACAAGGGTGCAAAACATGAAAGCTTTCATAATTAGATTAGAGAGGTAAATTCTCCACTTAGCTTGTTAGTCAACAACAACTATTCCAATCAAATTATTAAGTTTTTCAGTGAATTTCTTTTGAGGCATCATTCATTACACTTGTCAATTGACCATCAAAATAGAGATAGTATCTGAATTCCTATTGACATGAATAAACATGCAGATCAGAAGCTTTAAATGCTTGAAATATCAGGTAAAATATAGAAACAAAGACACATTATACCTTCATATTTTACGATATATTAGATAGTAGAATTCAAAATTGTCAAGCAATTTGCTATAAATCCTGTTATACCTCCACCCCTTGGAAATTGTCTACTTGGTTTGTATTTTATTCTATTTTATTTTATTTTATTTTATTTTCAAATTTAAAAAGAAGAATGGTTCCACACAAAAATGTGGCAAGAAATTCATCAATGTACAGGAAGTTCAGAGGTTTAAGAAAATTTAGCAAGCCATCCTAGCCACTGTGCTATGGTATTCAGAGAATATGAGATAAAAAATATTGAGCTGTTGGATGGTGCCTCATGAAGTTTTAATTTCCCAGCACTCAAAAATTAGATGGAAATTTTAATAAAGAAAAGATCTGCAAGCAAAGAAAATAATTTAAGTGTAAAAAAAAGGTAATTCTATCTGTTAAACACTTCACCCCTAAATTGAACTAAGATCAAATCAAAGAATCAATAACCAAAATAGGTTGCATAAAAGTCTTACCAGTGGCATCCACTCCGAAGGCCCTTGGAAAATATACAAACGAGTTGAGCTACGAATAAAAAGAAGAAAAAATTTATCCGAATCTGATATAACTTTTTTCTTCCAAAAGTAAACAAGCAAATAAGAGTGCAACATGGTAAAGGTGAGTGTTAGAGTTGTGTGACCCAAATTCTAAGAGATTGGTTGCAAGTCAAGTTAAACAAAAATATTTTTTCTTTCTAGAAGATTTAGTATTTATTAGTATAATATATTTAACATTTATTAGTATAGTTTATTTGACTTACTAATTTAGCCTATAAATAGGCTCTTTTACAATCTTAGAATAATACCCATTAGATTAGAACTCATAACACATTCAGAGAATTTTGTGTTTACGTTTTGAGGGTTCTTTATTTTTCAGGTTTTCGGGGTTTAGTTTTATCTCCATCTTTTGTACTCTTCGTTCTTTTGCCATTATAGTAAAATTATCTTTGCCCGTGGTTTTTTATCCTCTTTGGAGGAGTTTTTCCACGTTAAATTTGTGTGTTCATCTTCTTAATTTCTTCTGCTATTTTTACTTGTTTGTTGCTTAATCGGGACGATCCTTCTTTGGAGGGGTTTTTTCACGTTAAATTTGTGTGTTCATCTTCTTAATTTCTTCTGCTATTTTTACTTGTTTGTTGCTTAATCGGGACGATCCTAACAAGTGGTATCAGAGCTAGTTCAATTTTCATAGATTAGCCCATTCAGATATAGCAGCAACAAGGTTTGAAATTGAGAAGTTCGATGGTGAGACAAATTTCAATCTGTGGCAAGTTCGGATGATGGCAATTCTAGTTCCAAATGGCTTAAAAAAGGTTGTTACAGGGAAAAAGCCTGAAAATCTAAATCAAACAGAATGGGAAGAGCTTGATGAAAAAGCCTTGTCTGCAATCCAGTTGTGCCTCGCGAATACAGTATTGCAGGAGGTATTGATGGAGAAAACCTCATCCGTCTTGTGGAAAAGGTTAGAAACTCTTTATGCGACTAAGTCTCTGGCTAACCGTTTAGTGTTGAAACGTCTATTTACGTTTCGCATGAACGAAGGTGAGCTTCTTAGAGATCACATCAGTCAATTCATTACTCTTTTAAATGATTTAAAGAACGTTGAGGTTCATATTGAAGATGAAGATCAAGCTATGCTATTATTGTGCTCTTTACCCTCTTCATACAAGTCTTTCAGGGAGACCTTGATTTATGGCAGAGACAAACTCCCGTTTGAAGATGTGAAGGGTCATTTGTTGAGTAGAGACAAACTCGACAATGAGTTTGGCTTGAATAGCAAAGTAGATAGGCAAGCTTCTGTTTTGGTAGCATCAAAGAAACGAGACAAAATGTGTCGCTATTGTAAAAAGTTAGGTCACGTCAAAGCAGATTGTTATAAACTGCGAAATAAAAGAGCTGCTAAGAGTAACGAGGAAGATGTAGTTGGTGCTAATTTGGTCGATGAAGGTGGTGATGATTTCTTGTTAGTTTCTACGAGCGATAACTCCAAGCTTACGTCTGAGTGGATCCTAGATTCAGGATGTTCTTTCCACATGTGTCCCAATAGAGAATGGTTCTTCACATACAGTTCAGTTGAAGGTGGAGTTGTTCACATGGGAAACGATTTATCTAGTAAGGTAATCGGTATTGGTACTGTTAAAATTAGGATACACAATGGGACGATTAGGACACTCTCAGATGTCAGGTATGTACCTGATTTACGAAAGAATCTCATCTTCTTGAGTATTTTAGACTTGAAAGGATGTAGAATCAACATCAAGTCGAGAGACATTAAAGTATCTCGTGGAGCTCTCGTTTTGTTAAAAGGTAAAAGAACTGGTAGTCTTTATATTCTGGAAGGTTCTACAGTGACTGGTGAAATCAGACGTCCCTCGTCCGTTACGGAGTCAAAGTCAACTCGTTTGGAGCGGAGGCAACTTGTTCATAGGAGGGAAAAATGTATGACCGTTTCGTTGAAGAGAGGTTCTCTTTTGGATGTAGGTTTTGAAAAGTTAGGGCACTGTCACTACACCAAAATAGACTTTTAGCGGCCTTTTTTAGGCCTTTAGCGGCACTTTTTAGCGCCGCTAAAAGTATTTGCGACGCTTTCATTAGCATCGCAAAAAATGCCTCTATTGATAGCGTCGCTAACTTTAGCAGCGTTTATGTGAAAAAACGCCGCTAAAGATCATGGTCTTTAGCGGCGCTTTTGCCATAAACGCCGCTAAAGATCACAAGCTTTAGCGGCGCTTTTTATCACAAACGCCGCTAAAGGTCATGATCTTTAATGACGCTTTTTGCCACAAACGCCTCTATAAAACAAGCCTTTAGCGTCGCTTCTCGCAAAAACGCCGCTAAAAACATAACATTTAAAAAAATCTATTTAAATATTTATTTTTATATAAATATTATATTATGTTTTATTTTTTAAATTTGAACTTTAAATATACTTTGAAGGATAAATAAAAATATTATTTAAATTAAATTTTCTATGAAAATTTTAACTTTAAAACTAAATATAAAAATTAATGAATTTAGTTTTAGAATTTAAAATAATAAATTAATAACACAAATAAGAGATCGGTTAGCACATTAGGAAGGGAGAGAAGTATATTGTGAGAGAATAACTTGAGTGCCCACATGGCTCTCGCAAAGTAAAATATATCAAGTGATTACAATTAGGATTTTCAACCTTTCACTGTCCTTAAACCTTTAGAAAGTATGATTACAGAACATACTTTAGCATTTTCCTGAATAGATAATTTTGCCAGTCTCTCTTTCTCAGCACGCTGGAATGCAGGTGGATCTGATCCTCCATCGAGCCCTCCTGAAACCTTCATGAACTGCACCAGCCAGTAACAGCATGAACTTGAGCTTCAATGATAGAACAGTTTCCAGTGGTACAATTGTAGCGGGCAAAAGAAGATAGGAACGCCTAGTAGGTACATGGCTGCTCATCTCTTCATAACATTCATTACAAAGTCCATCTGGTCATAAGTTTAAAACAGGTATTTTCAAGAAATGAAATCAATATTTAGAAAATAAATGCAACAGAGGAAAAGTTAACTACATGCAGAATACAACAAATTCAACATAACACTTGTTGTAATGATAAAAAATTGGCATCAAAATTTTCATAAAATTATTTAGATACTCCTTAGAGTGGACATAATCAATAAGAGTAATAGCAGTAAAGATTCACTAATCAAATTCTACCATACAAAAAAATAATAGCAATAACACGTGTTACAATTACGACAACAACAACATAGCTTTTCTCCCATAAGATGCTGCAATCCATATAGAACACAGATTATGCCAGCATGCTCTACTTAGTACCAAATGCAGATAGGAAGTCACATCAACATCAAAAGTGAAAAAAGTCCCAAACTATTGTAAACATCAGTTATTGTAAACATCAGATAGGTTACAAGCGTATTTTCCTAATAGGATATTTGTACCAAAATCTCTCTTTAAACCTTTTCAATGGTGACAAAAGACTACCAAAAGGCCCAAAATAAGATGCCTACTCAAGTTTTAAAAAGAAGCCAAAAGTGCCATAATTTTCATACAGACCACCATTCCAACTTAAAGAAAGGATGCGACACTTCTGTAAGATGCATGTCTAACAAGCTGAAAAGGACAAGTATGACAGTGATATAGGCAAATGCAGGGAAACGTCAAAGAAGACATACCAGCATTGGCTGGAGCAGTCCACGGAGTTGTAGTCCATATTGCTAGGCATATATCTGGAAAGAATTCTTCCAATAAGCTATCTTTACTTGAAGGTGTACTGCCATTCTAAAAAGAGCATTGGTTTGTACAATTTAAGCAACGGGATATTAATATTTTTAGTAAAAACTAAACAAACATGTGGAGGGGACAAAGAAAATGACATGATTTTCATTGCACATTAATATCCATTTCATATTTATCGGTTTCTTATCCTTTTGCACTCTCTCATTCCATTTTTTTAAATATAAAAATTTCAAATGCATAAAGCATGTGAAAAATAATAAATAAATGGGATGGGGACAACTACAAATTACTACTGGACATACCATAGGGTCTATGTTGTCTTGTTCCAAAACTATTCCCTGCACCCTGGAATTAAGAGAAGCAAAGAAAATGTTTATATTTGCACTGATGTGTCTAATCAAAGCATTTAGTATAACGCGATGGAACAAGTCATTCGAAGATAACACATACATATATATGTATATGAATTGTCAGAGGTTGAAACCCTAAAATGCCATTTTGTCTTTGGGACTTTAAAAGAGAGTCTGTTTAGTCGACATGCAAATTGTTCCATGAATGACTGATCCCTGTTTTCAGCCAAAATCAAATTTCTTAATATATTAGAGCTGCATTAGAAGTTCTTTTTTCTATTAAAAATTTTATTTATTTTTATTTGTTAAAAATTATTTTATATATGTTAAAATGAGATATATATATGACACATTACGTGCAACTATTTGATTATTTTGTCATCCACATCAGTTTTTAACAATAGAATTAGATGAAATTTTTAATAGAAAGCCTCGATTTACTCTTTAATCTAATGTATAAAAACTAATTTACTCATATTAAAATGGTTGGAGGTGTAATTCATATTCTATAATTATATATGACTAAAAACACTATATAATTATGATACTGGTTGACAAATAAGTGTAAATAATATATAACAGAAGTGAAATCAAAAGAGTTAGGTTGAAATCTTCTTGGGGCATTTTAAATAGCTGTGTTATCAACAGTAATTTTAAAATAGATGATCAATCTCCTTGTTGTTTTCTCCAAGGCATAAAAATTAAGATACCTTTCACATCCTATCCAAGTATCACATGATGAGTTCATAATTGTAGCTGCCACTACAGATATAGTAAGGACTAAAAAAGCAAGCAAGCTAGCAAGCGACCATGTCCTATTCAATTCTGTTTTTTCTCTTTTTATTTTTATTTTTATTATCCATATTAGCTTAAATTCATATTAAGGTGTACGGATAACAACCCATATATTGTGACACAAGCAGAGGCAAAAAACTGAAAATAAAAATGAAAAAGAAGGATCTAATTTCAGAGACATGAAAAAACTAAAAATGGCTTGAACAAAGAAAGTTACCAAAATTCACATGCTTCAAGTGCCACCTCATCATCAGTGTCCTTATTTACTTGCAACATATATTCAATTACATTCTTCATATGTGGCTGTTAAATAATGGAAAGTGACATCAGAAAAAACAAAATGCAGATTTGTAAACAGGCTTAAAAAGAGAATGATATGGAACTAAAGATGTTACAATATACTGCAATCCTACCTCCATAACAGATGGACGGACTTCAATTAGCTGAACAAATGCTGCACAAACCTGATCATGTGGCAAGAAAAAGAAAAGGAAACATTGATCTGACAATGCACAAACTTGGAAGAAATGAGAGAGCTTTCTACAATTCATCACTAGCTTTATTAAAAATATGGAAATGTTATACAGATGAAATCATGAAAAGAGTCGAAAACAGCCTTTTCATAGTATTCAGTTACATGATATATATGTTTGCACGGTCCAACATTTCAGCAGTTTCATTATAGAAGAAAAAGACAAGAACCATTAACACCAAAGACTAGATGACAAAGCATGTCTGATTCTAAGGCTGTATTCAATATAAATACTGAAATCAGAAAATCAGAAAATCAGAAATGACAAGTAATTCATGTCAAGTTTTTATAGGCTTCAGTAGTAAATTACAGGAAAATTAGGAAATATTTATAGTAGATCATTCCACGCAAAAGTTGGATTATAAATACAACAAGTATACAAGAGAAAAGGAGAAACTATTCACCAATTTCCGCACTTCTGCTGCAGGGTCATTAGCAAGGCCAAACAAACCATGAAGGTATTTATCCACAGATGCATATAAAGCCTGAAAGAAATTAATGTATAATATCAAGTATTACCCTAAAAGTAACAGAATGGCATCCTTCACAATGAAGAATAAAAACTTTCAAACTTCAAGTTAACTTACAGAAGGCATCAACATAATATATTGGTTTACAGAACCCAATGAAAGCTTTCTCAGAGAAGCTTACCGTATTAGCTAAGATGGAAAATAGGTGCATGATGACAGACAAACGGAGACGATGCAAATGAAATGGGTAAAAAAAAACGAAAAGAAGATGAACAATTTTTAATGGAGAAACCAAAGAAAGTTCTCGAAAAATAAAAACCCAAATAAATTTTCCTTTGGGGCACTTCATCGATACAGTGACTTGAGGAAATAAAAAATCAGGAAGAAGAAGAAGAGATTTCTAGGGTGAGGGCTGCCGATTTGGGGAAATTGGGGGGGCGAAATAAAGGGAATCGGGGGAGGGGAGAAATGGTTTGGGAAAAATAAAATGGGGAAAAAAAAGAAGAAAGATTTCTAGGGTGAGGGGGATCGATTTTGGGAAAAAGAAGGGGCATAAAAAAAGAGGGATTTTCATTTCAAATTGTGGGATAAAAAAATATGATTAAAAATGGTGCCTTTTTGCAGAAGAAATTTGTGGCGTTTGAAACAAAAATGCCACTATTGCCCTGAGCATTAGCGGCGCTTTTTTAAAAATGCAGCTAAAGACCTGATCATTAGCGGCGCTTTCTAAAAAACGTCGCTAATACCCTGAGCATTAGCGGTGCTTTTTCAAAAACGTCGCTAAAGACCCGATCACTAGTGGCGCTTTTTAAAAAACGCCGCTAAAACCCTTAGCATTAGCGGCGCATTTTAAAAAACGCTGTTAAATAACTGAGCATTAGCGGCGCTTTACAAAAAACGCTGCTAAAACCTTGAGCATTAGCGGCGCTTTTTAAAAAACGCCACAAAATCCCCGAATACCAAAAAACGGTGTCGTAGGGCTTAGGTTTTTTTAAAGCGCCGCTAATGCTTGATTTTTAGCGGCGTTTTTTATCCAAACGCCACTAAAAACGCCGCTAAAAGCCTGTTTTGGTGTAGTGTGTGTTCGTGAAAATCAGACCTGGGTTAGTTTTGATTTGGTAGTGCACAAGTCGAAGGCTAGAAGTCTTCCAGCTTCTAAGCATAGATTCGACTCAGTTAATTCCCTGCATAGTTCAAGATAGGCCCGTGGCGGGTTTTGGCAAAGATGGCGTTGAAAGAATTCGTGTCAAGGTGGAGATTGTTAGAGTTGTGTGACCCAAATTCTAAGAGATTGCTTGCAAGTCAAGTTAAACAAAAATATTTTTTCTTTCTAGAAGATTTAGTATTTATTAGTATAATATATTTAACATTTATTAGTATAGTTTATTTGACTTACTAATTTAGCTTATAAATAGGCTCTTTTACGATCTTAGAATAATACCCATTAGATTAGAACTCATAACACATTCAGAGAATTTTGTGTTTACGTTTTGAGGGTTCTTTGTTTTTCGGGTTTTCGGGGTTTAGTTTTATCTCCATCTTTTGTACTCTTCGTTCTTTTGCCATTATAGTAAAATTATCTTTGCCCGTGGTTTTTTATCCTCTTTGGAGGGGTTTTTCCACGTTAAATTTGTGTGTTCATCTTCTTAATTTCTTCTGTTATTTTTACTTGTTTGTTGCTTAATCGGGACGATCCTAACAGTGAGAGCAATGAAGCACTAAAACTTTTAGAAGTTTAGAACCTTTTGAAAATCATTACACTGGCATTAGGTATAAATAAAAGGGTGTTTTTTTGTTAAACATTTGCGGCGGGGATAGCCATTGGAGAGCAGAAGACAATGGGGAAGTAGAGAAAATGATGAAGAAGAAGTTCAAAACGTCGTCATCTGGTAGCGAGATGGAAAGCTGGGTTCCTTTGATAGGGTCAGGTGAAGAGGAAAGAGAGAAAGAGAGAGGGGAAAGGGTAATAGGAGAAAGGACTTGGTGAATGGAAAGGGAACGGGTATCAAAAGAAAGTTGACTGACATGAGGGGATTTGAGGATGAAGAAAGCGACGCCGTAGATAGTGGTGGAAGGGAAGTCTAAGAAAAGGGGCGGGCACCACGGTGGAGAAGGGAGTGAGAGGCTGTGGAGTGGCCTTTGGGGTTTCATCAGCCATGGGAGTGCAGAGTGTTTGTTGGAGAATGCACTGAGAAAATATTGTCGGCCATGGGAAATTAGGGACTTCCGGGGGGAAAATTTCAGAAAAAATGGCGCCATTTTTAAAAGTTAAATGATTTTTGCGGCGTTGTAAAAACGCCACTATTGCTTGCCTTTTGTGGCATTTTCTTGATAAATCTCTATCCAAACTGTGCCGTTTTGGGAAATTTGAATATATAGTAACAGTGTTTTTTTGTTAAAAAAGCCGTTAAATCTCATATATTTTATTTATTTATTTTTTGTATCTTTCATTTAAATTTTACGTAAATAATTATCAAAATTTTAAGTAATATTTAAAAGTATTTGATACATGTATAAATTTTAGTTTTTTTATTTCATTTATATTTTTTATTTTATTTTTTCTTATATTTTGGTCCTATCCAATTTAAATAATTAATTACCTGTATATGTATATATATCCATATCAAAAATATCAAATGGTTAGGTTTAAATGTTTTTAAATATACAAGTATGAATTAATTGTATCATTTAACAAGTCTCAAATTATAAACCTTAAACCCTAAATTAACCAATCAATCTACATGCATAAAGTGATCATCTACCTATTATATAAACTATATACTCATAATTTCAATATATTAAATTTATTATTATCTATTTTAGAAATATATAAGAACATATTTAATATAAAAATTAATAAAACTAATTAATCTAAACTTAAACTCTAATCTAACCGTTGAAACCCTAAACCCTAACCCCTAAATCCCCTAACCCTTAAAGCATAACCCCTGACCCCTAAATCCCCCTAACCCTAAAGCATAACACCTAACCCCTAAACCTTAAATCCCAAACCCTAAATCCATACCCCAGCCTACTCCTTAAACTCTAAACCATATATTATAATGATAATTAATACAATATTTTAAAATTAATAATATCTATTTTACGATTATATAAGAAATTATTTAATATATAAACTAATAAAATCAGTAATGTATCCAAAAAACTTTAGTATTTTAATTTTGCCATTTTTAACAAATATTTTAAATTATTTTAAATCCCTGAGCATTAGCGACGCTTTCTTAAAAACGCCGCTAAATCCCTGAAAGCTCAAAAAACGGCACCGTTGGGCTTAGTTTTTTTGTGGCGCTTTCCCAGAAATGCCGCTAAAGCCCTAAGCATTAGCGGCGCTTTCTTAAAAACGCCGCTAAATCCCCGAAAGCTCAAAAAAGGCACTGTTGGGCTTAGTTTTTTTGCGGCGCTTTCCCAAAAACGCTGCTAAAGCACTGAGCATTAGCGGCGTTTTCTTAAAAACGCCGCTAAATCCCCGAAAGCTCAGAAAACGGCGTCGTTGGGCTTAGGTTTTTTTGCAATGCTTTCCCAAAAACGCCGCTAAAGCCCTGAGCATTAGCGGCGCTTTCTTAAAAACGCCGCTAAATCCCTGAAAGCTTAGAAAATGGCACCGTTGGGCTTAGTTTTTTTTGCGGCGCTTTCCCAAAAACGCCGCTAAAGCCCTAAGCATTAGCGGTGCTTTCTTAAAAACGCCGCTAAATCCCTGAAAGCTCAGAAAACGGCACCGTTGGGCTTAGTTTTTTTTGCGGCGCTTTCCCAAAAATGCCTCTAAAGTCCTGAGCATTAGCGGCGCTTTCTTAAAAACGCCGCTAAATCCCCAAAAGCTCAGAAAACGGCGTCGTTGGGCTTAGGTTTTTTTTTGCGGTGCTTTCTGAAAAACATCGCTAAATCCCTGAGCATTAGCGGCGCTTTCTTAAAAATGCCGCTAAATCCCCAGAAGCTCAGAAAATGGCACCGTTGGGCTTAGGTTTTTTTGCGGCGCTTTCTCAAAAACTTCGCTAAAGCCCTGAACATTAGCGGTGTTTTCTTAAAAACGCCGCTAAATCCCCGAAAGCTCAGAAAACAGCGTCGTTGGGCTTAGGTTTTTTTGCAGTGCTTTCCCAAAAACGCCGCTAAATCCCTGAAAGCTTAGAAAATGGCACCGTTGGGCTTAGTTTTTTTGCGGCGCTTTCCCAAAAACGCCGCTAAAGCCCTAAGCATTAGCGGCGCTTTCTTAAAAACGCCGCTAAATCCCTGAAAGCTCAGAAAACGGCACCGTTGGGCTTAGTTTTTTTTGCGGCGCTTTTCCAAAAATGCCTCTAAAGTCCTGAGCATTAGCGGCGCTTTCTTAAAAACGCCGCTAAATCCCAAAAAGCTCAGAAAACGGCATCGTTGGGCTTAGGTTTTTTGCGGCACTTTCTCAAAAACGCCGCTAAAGCCCTAAGCATTAGCGACGCTTTCTTAAAAACGCCGCTAAATCCCTGAAAGCTCAGAAAACGACGTCGTTGGGCTTAGGTTTTTTTTTGCGGTGCTTTCTGAAAAACGTCGCTAAATCCCTGAGCATTAGCGGCGCTTTCTTAAAAATGCCGCTAAATCCCCAAAAGCTCAGAAAATGGCACCGTTGGGCTTAGGTTTTTTTGCGGCGCTTTCTCAAAAACTCAGCTAAAGCCCTGAACATTAGCGGCGCTTTCGTAAAAATGCCGCTAAATCTCCGAAAGCTCAGAAAACGGCATCGTTGAGCTTAGGTTTTTTTGCGGCGCCGCTAAATCCTTGAGCATTAGTGGCGCTTTTTTAAAAACGCCGCTGATTCTTATTTTCAGCGACGTTTTTCACAAAGTGCCGCTAATGATCGATCTTTAGAGACGCCGCTAAAAGCTTGTTTTGGTGTAGTGAAAGGATCAACCGATTTGTGAACTTCTCTTAATAGCACTTAAATGATTAACACGACACTACATATAGCTTATGCACAACAAATAAAATTGATAAAGCAAATCGTAACACTTACTCAGGAATGGTTGGACTAAAAATTGACAAGACACCCCCACCAAAAATTGTTTGAAAAGGGTTTGCAAATGATTAAGCAAGGACTGATTCCCACGTGAAACAAATTATGTAGCAAATCAAATGGAAAAGAAAGAAAAATAAATTGAAAGAAAAGAGAAAAATTGGAAGCACATGGAAACGTGAAAACTAGAAAGGAGTTTCAGGTTTGTTGGGATTTTTTTTATTAATATTACTATTTATACAAACCAAAATTTAAAAACAACCAACTACACCTAGAATCCACTACTATCACAACTACTTACTACCCTTTTACTTAGCAATTCAATTTCCATTTAAACCCTACCAGCCGACTACTCACAAAGTCCTTAGCAAAAACAAAATAATCTCAATTAATCACATAGAGAATCAAACCGAAGACCCTTAATGCACCAACAAGGCCCTCAACCACTTCAACAAGTACTTATCACATGATAAAATTTCACAAACACAAAATAAAAATTTTCGGGCGCTACAACACTTGTTAACCCCCTGATATTGCTTGTGGAGTCTAAAAACTCCATAGTAGTATACTAAATAATTTCTCTTAATAATAACGCATAAAATATATACAATTTTAAAATAAAAAATATATATTAGATGTGACTAAAACAAAATTTAAATATGTAAACAATACCCTCGTAAAGTTAATATTTTATTGACGTAAATAGCACAGGTTCAAGTCCAATCGCATGCAAATTTTTTATTTAGTTATTCTAAAAATAAGAAAAAAAGACTAAAATATCCTCAAATAATGTAACTTATTTAATCACGAAAGGACATTTTTGTAATCTTTTTAACTAAGTTTGCACTTAGTTGACTTGTCACACCAACTCAAAGATAAATTTGAATAATAGTAAGCATAGATAAATACAATTTGTTGAGGTAAAATTAATTTTTTATTGAAATAAATTGCATAAGTTTAAATATGTCAAAGGTCCTTGTATTCTTTTGAAAATTAAAATTTAGTTCTTATATTTTAATTTTGAAACATTAAGTCCCTATTTTTTTTAATTTAAAAATCTTCATCACTTTGTCTAATTTTGTCATTAAAGTTAAAAATAACTTTTTTTAGCCTCAATATTTACAATTTTTTTTGTCAATTTGGTCCTTACCCTTTAAAGTACATAAAAATAAATTTTCCATACTTTAAATAAAACATAATAAATTAAAAAAATTATATTTTTTAAAAATGAAAAAAATAAACTCTTTAAAATTCAAAAAAGGATTTTTAAAATATAAAAATTTCAAAATTCAGTGTTATATAAACTGGACCGAACTACTAGTTGGACTGGTTGGACTGGGAATTAGGTGGAGTATCAATTATAAATCGAATTAAATTTTACAATTCCAATATACGTGGTGTAAATACAATATTTCTAAATACAAAATTAAACCATTATTAACTTTGCATCAAAAAAATTATAAAATAAACTAAAGGATATAAAAAAAACTTAAAAAATATAAAAAAACCCTAAACTCTTGCAAAACTAAACTTTAAACCCTAAAATCCACAAAACTCTAACCCTACTTCAGAAAAAAACAAAACCTTAACCTTGAAAAACCGGATCAGAAGGAATTTCGGACCAATCTCTTGCATTACCAAATAACATATTGGTAGTTGCCAAAACTGCCTCTATCAATACCCATCGTTTCAAATAAAAGACTTGGACTAAAATGGTGCGTTTAAGACTTCTCTCTGCGCACAGTTTAACTAAAACAAAACACAATGTTTTGACAACTTGAAAAAACACAGACGACATTATGATAACAATAACAGAAATTTAAAAGATTGAATCATTTCCCTCCAACAACATATTTGTTCCATATCCCTGCCCTCACGCACCTTTTCTAACCTCATCCAAGCCTTATTCATCTATAACAAGAATCATTAGCAAACTAAGAAACAAGACAACATAGCATTCCAAAGTGTCCATCGAAGTTATTGTAAACAACAATCACAAATATATATAAAGAAAAAGAGGGGTGTTTAGATTTTATAAAAATGAAGAAAAAAAAAGACAAGAGGGTTTACCTTGTAAGAAATGAGATCAATCAGAAGCTCAACATTGGCACTGAGGTGCTTGGAATTGAATTTCGGATTAGTTTAGTATTGTTTTCGAAAAATGCTTTTGATAAATACTTATGAAAAGTTTAGTCGAATGATAAAGAAATCGATAACGATTTAAGATTTTAAGTTCCATAGAGTAATGAATGAATATGTTATCAGCTTAAAAAAAAAAACAAATCAAAGTGGTAATAAATGCTTCATGTAATAGATGTGGTTCCTTTAAATTATAAGATTAGAAACCTCGCGTGTTGGCCTGATGGTCATGGAGTACAACGTTGTATTGTTGTTTAGGGCTTTTCCTTGTTCTTATAATTCATAAAAAAAAATCATAAGATTAAATATTTCAAAGATTTGTTAATTAATATATCTATAATATATATACATTACGTATTAAACAAATACAAACATACTACCTAATATATAAAGTAATTGAATTAGGAGAGAAGCAAAGCGATAGTAGCTAATGTTTTAATTCATTTTCGACTTTTAAAAATTTATTAATTTATTTATTTAATTTTAAAATGAAAAAAATATACTTATATTAATATTTTGAGAAAAAATAAATTAAAATATATTTTATTAATAAATAAAAATTCAAGTCAACTTACAAACTAAATTACAAAGTATCTTGTCCAAAGTTCAACAGGAAATGCCATTAGCTAACCATTGGGTAGGAGTGTTGGTGAGTTGGATTAGTTAATAATAATAATAATAATAATAATAATAATAATTTAGATATTGAGGTTGAAAAATGTGCTTCTAAAAATTGCTCTTCAAAATTTTGATAATATTTATCATTACTATTAAAAGGTGTTTTTTGATAATATTTATCATTACTATATTCTCCCTATATTTTCATTTTGTCCCAATGTGTTGTCTTGTGATATTGATCTACTACAACCAGAGGAGCACTCTATAAGCCATGGCATTATAGTAAGAACAGTATCTTTGTCTCTCATTTGTTCTTCCGAGCTAATATTGAAGAATGTAGTGTGGTGAAATCAATTTTTGTTTGGAAAGAGTGTTTAATGTTACAAAGTCTGATCTAATAGTTAATCCTTAGTCACTCTTTAAGTTCATGAGTATATTTAAAAAAATCCTGAATGTCAATGTTTCTAAGCATCCCAGAACCTATTCAGGATTTATATGGAGCATCTGTGGGGTAGAAGAAAGTTCTTTCAACCTAGTTTCATTTACCTTAGATTATCTAATTAAAAGAAAATTCAAATAATTGTCCCTTATCAATACTTAAGTAATTCGGTGTAAATATATTTGTTTTTGGCTTTCACTGCTGACCATTTGGCACCATTTTGTCCCTTATCAATACTTAAGTAAACCGGTGTAAATATGTTCTGTTCTCCTCAAACCTCCTTTGAACGTCTAAATGGTGTGACTATGTCGAGTCGGACTTGATACGCATAGCACACACTATACGTACAAAATGATTAGTTAAAAAAGACTAATTTATAAAGTTTAATTGCTAATTTTTTAATATAGGAACTAGAATTGATTTTATTTTCTTGCAAGTTTTAAATAACTTTATAGAAACTGGGTCTCGTTATTATATAACGTAGGTTTGTTTCAAGTTCGAAACTTATATCATTTTATTATTTCCAAGAGATTACCTATTTAGCAACGGTCCAGAAACAAAAATCGTGACTTGTAAACTTAACGCGAGCTGAAATCTTTTGATCAATTCTTTTTGTTCTTCGGTTTCTTTTCTTTTGTCTTTTGTTGCTTCAACCCCCAACAAATTCTCTTTTGAATCGATTGTTTATTGTTTAAATCGATTCATCGTGGTTTAAATTGATTTTTTTTTAGATTAACTCAATTAAAAAACCTAACATCCCGCCCATATGAGCAGATATATATACAGCAGACGTACTTAGGGGAATAAGAAACGTAAACATGGAATAAATGATTTGACACAGATTGGGGCATAAGTCAAGACAGAAAAAAAAAAGTAATGTGAAATTTTAATGCTTGATTTGATTTTCAAGCAACCCATTTGATACTTTTTTTTTGGTTTGTTTGCTTTAAAAGGACAAGAACAAAAACTGGCAAGCTCAAGTCACTACACCAAAACAGGAATTTAGCGGCGCTTTTTTAGGCCTTCAGCGGCGCTTTTTAGCGTTGCAAAAACTTTTAGCGGCGCTTTGTAAAGCGCCGGAAATAACGCCGCTATTGACCGCGTCGTTAACTTTAGCGGCGTTTATAGAAACAAACGCCGCTAAAGGTCACAGCTTTTAGCGGCGTTTGTGAATTGAGCGCCGCTAAAAGTCAAGCTCTTTAGCGGCGTTTGTGGCTTAAGCACTGCTAAAGGTTATTATCTTTAGCGGCGCTTTAACCTAAAACGCCGCTAAAAAACTTTACCTTTAGCGGCGCTTTCACTACAAACGCCGCAAAATACATTAGCCTATAGCGGCGCTTTATTTACAAACGCCACTAGATACCTTGACCTTTAGCGGCGCTTCGACCACAAACGCCGCTAAAAACCCTGACTTTTTGCGGCGCTTTCACTACAAACGCCGCAAAATACATTAGCCTATAGCGGCGCTTTATTTAAAAACGCCACTAGATACGTTGACCTTTAGCGGCGCTTCGGGCACAAACGCCACTAAAAACCCTGACTTTTAGCGGCGATTTTTCTCACAAACGCCGCTAAAAGACCTTGACTTTTAGCGACGCTTTACAAAAAAATGCCACTAAATGCATTAACCTTTAGCGGCACTTTTCCCACAAATGCCGCTAAATTGAGCAGCTTTGTAAAAGAATATTTTATATATTTTTAGACCTCCTGTAACAAAAAATCAGAAGAAACTAAAATCTAAACCAACCGAAAGCAATAAATCTATATAATATTTAAAATTAAATGAATAATATATAATAAATATCAATAAATGGAATAAAATGCTTATTATTCTTACAAATATGTTAAAAGGTAAAATGATAATATAAAGTTAAAATGATAAAAAAATTTACACGATAGTCTAAGACGACGGTGGTTGCGACTGTTGAAACATCTTCATCATATTCTGAAGTTACTTTTGGAGTTCATCGTACTTTCTAGTCTGCTCTGCTTCCCTCTCTGCCGCTTCTGCTTTTAGCTGTATCGGAAGTTCTTCATACTTTCGTTGAACCTCAGCTTCTCTCGCTGCTGTCTCCGCTTTAAGTTGTGTAATTTGCTCAACTGTTGTCGCTTGCATCTGAGCCATCTGGTCTCTTAACCTCTGGACTTCAGCTTGAGCCTGACTCCCCAAAGGCATGTATTGTTGCGAGCTGGATCCAAAATATTGGGTTGGGCTAACAAAAGATCCTTGAAATCGAACCCGACCGTACCTTTCAGGACCCAAAACATCAGTGATAATACGGTTATCAATGTCTTCAATATGAACAGAACTATCACTGGAAGCAATCGCTTCGTACTCCGCTTTTTTATCCTTTAGTTTATCCTACAACTATAAATCACATAGTTAGGAACGCAATATTTATTAAAAAAACAAATCCAACATAACTTAACAAAATTTGCATTACAAGAAATGAAATAAACCATTAGAAAATATACACTGTAAAATATTAAAACAAGTCAAATTGTATTAAGCAAACGTACCAGAATTTCTGCAGCTTCAGGAGTCATAGGGTTCCCATCTTTCTTCCTATGTGTAATGCCAAAAAGTTGAAGGCGTCCAACTTTTTGACCGGACGACAGTTCCTATAATACAGTAGTAAAAATATTATTTGATAGAAACTAATAAAAATCTGACAGAATTACAAAGTTCAAAATACCTCAGAGTGAGCTACACAAGTAAAACTTTTGGACCCAGCTGTGTGAGTGAATTTCTGTTTCTGCCTACTACATTTTCTAACTCGTTCACGATCCTACGTTATGAAATTATTAGTACGTTGATTAATAAATAATATAAACCAAAATCAAGATTGTTTTAGTAACACATACCTCTCCTTTCTTCGAAGTCCAAAATCTAACGACCTCTTCCCACTGATACCTCAGCATTCCCGGTGGGACATTTTGTAATCTCTCGTCTAGGGTTGTTTTTGTCTTAAAATAGTCTTTCTTTAATGTGCTCTTATGGTCTCTCCATCTTTTTCCCAATGCCTTTTTTATATAAGCATCGGAGACCTCTAGAGCAAATCTCGCCTACAAAGAACAGAAGCTAAGAAAGTTAATATAATTGAAACTTAAACCCAAGTATTATAGATGACATTAAATTTTGTTACCTTAACGTTATCAAGAGCTTGGTTCTTGTTACTATCGGGCATTTGTCACCATGTCTCGAAGTTAATTGGTAACATATTTGCATTCCGTGCTAGAATGCCCAAGTATCTTGCTAAAAGACGAGCTTCTGATCCAACAGGCTGACAAAAGCTATTACTGCATACTTTGACACGTTCGGCTGGATCTAGCTCGTATAAATCCCTCAGTAGCGTACGCCCTCAAACTCTCCACGTCCCACCATTTTCAACTGAAAAATTTTATATTGTTATAAGAATTTTAAAAATAAATAAACAAGTAGTCAACAAGCATTTAAATTAAATGTTAAAGTACTTTGAATTTCTGTAGGTTCCTCAGGTGTAATAGAAATATTCGAAGACCCAATAGCAGTCTGTTGATCAGTGTTGTTTGTTTCCGCAGAGTTTGGAGTACCTGGAACCAGGCTTAGCTGTCGTACTTTTCATTGCCACATTTTATCTGCAATACAGATGAAATATTTGAAAACTTAGTTGAAATATACAATAAGATTAATATTTATATTATGATATTACATATAATTAAATAATCGTAAAAGCTTACTACATTATAATTCGTAATTATCTTCATCCTGGCGGACCCATTGAAATTGTGTACTAGTACTAGGGATGTTTTCATCTAAGTTTTGTTCTGGAAAGGGCAAAGTTTGTGTTCTGTCGTCAATGCCATCTCTACTTCCACTGCCCATGTCAAACAAGTCTCTAGGGATGTTACGGAGTACAACGTACCAACCCTCATCAGTTGGATCTTTTGAGTAAAAAACTTGTTTGACTTGAGAAGAAAATACATACGGATCATCAACCAACTGTTGTCCTGTGTGAATTAATCGAGCGAAGTTCACCATTGTGAAACCAAATTGATCTTGCTTAATTCCACGAGCAGTATTAACATAGGCCCAATCACTTCGAAATAAGACAACTTTCCATTTGCCGTAGTAATCCAACTCAATTATGTCAGTAAGAAGTCCGAAATATTCCACATTTCCCTCGACCGGATTATTATCCCTAACACTAGCATAACTTGTAATTGAGGAATTAACAACTATTCCACAATTTTGCGTTCTCCTCAATCTCTCGCGATATTTTGTATGAAATATGAATCCGTTGATGAGGACGCAGTATATCTTTTAACCACCCGATTTGGACCTTGAGAAAGCCATTTAACTTCGTCGGTGACGTTCTTCCCACTCCAAACCTACTGAATGGAAAGTAAACTGAGTTATTAAAAATGTTTTGAGTGAACATTATTATTTGTCGATGAAAGCTCCAATTGCATACCGTTTGGCTTAACCATTCATGGAAAGATTCTGTGAACAACTTATTGATATCCCGATGTTGTGTTCTTCGAGAGCGCGAACGAGATCTCAATATTTGTTTGTACTCACTATGTTAGAAATATTTTTTAAATTTATTAGAAGATAAACAATTTTTTATTGATAAATATTTATCAAATTTCTATAACTTACTTGCGTAAAGGTTCCATTGATTCGTGGTGAAACAGAACATATCGATGTGCTTGTACCCACGATAAATCATCTAACTCTGCAATTTCAACTTTACCGAGTGGTTCTCCAAAACTTTGGAACAAATAAGTATCGGCGAAGTGATGATCCGTGAGTCCAACATTTCTGTTTGGTCTGTTAAACCTTGTTTCAACACCTTCCAAATATCTTGAACAGAAAGTCATACATTCCTCCGCCAAGTATCCTTCAGCAATCGATCCTTCTGGATAACACTTGTTGCGGCAGTAAGACTTCAATTTGGAAAGGAACCTAAACACGATATACAACATTATCAATATATTGTAACTGAAGGCATATAGGTGAATGAAGGAAAATTTTAATCATTTTATTTAAGACCTTTCTATGGGATACATCCATCGATAGAAAACGAGTCTGCCAAGAATTGCTTCATGCGGGAGATGGATTATCAAGTGAACCATAATAGTGAAGAAGGAAGGTGGGAAGATTTTCTCCAAGTTGCATAAAGTCAACGCAGCTCGATCTTGTACCTTCTAAAGTTCTTCAACATCCAAAACTTTGCCACAAATGGCTTTATGGATTATCAAGTGAACCATAATAGTAAAGAAGGAAGGTGGGAAGATTTTCTCCAAGTTGCATAAAGTCAACGCAGCTCGATCTTGTACCTTCTGAAGTTCTTCAACATCCAAAACTTTTCCACAAATGGCTTTAAAAATATTCGATAGTTCAATTATACAAGACGTCACATTCTGCGACATACAACGTCGTAGAGCAACTGACAGTAAATCTTGCATCAAGATGTGATAGTCATGTGATTTTAGCGAATACAGTCTTCAATCTTTTACACTAACACATCGAGATATATTTGATGCATACGCATCTGGAACCTTTATATCCTTCAACACCATGCAGAACACTTCAACACCATCGTTGAAGAGGAGGTACTAGCCGGGCATTCTCCATGAAAAAGCCATTTTTTATAACCCCGAACTAACCCATCGACAACTAGATGCTCGTACACAACTTCACGATAATGCCAGTTTGTGTTGACACAGTTGTTACACGGGCAAAGAATCATGTTCTCTTGGCTTGCATGTTCAAATGCAAAATTAAGAAAAGACTGTACTCCATTTCGATAACCGTTGCTTAACCTTGACAATTTCATCCAAGAACGGTCCATTTCTAAATTCTTGAAGTCTGATTTTCACCATAAATTACAACGGTAAGTTGTTCAGTTACAAGTATATATGAGTTATGTAAGTTATGTATTACGTAAGTTATGTATTATGTAAGTTATGTAAGTTATGTAAGTTAAGTATTATATAAGTTATGCAAGTCCGACAAGTTAATGTATAATATAAATTCATTTAGTTATGTGAGTTACGTATAATATTATGTAACGTATTATGTTATTATGTAAGTTATGTATTATGTAAGTTATGTAAGTTAAGTATTATATAAGTTATGCAAGTCCGACAAGTTAATGTATAATATTAATTCATTTAGTTATGTGAGTTATGTATAATATTATGTAACTTATTATGTTATTATGTAAGTTATGTATTATGTAAGTTAAGTATTATATAAGGTATGCAAGTCCGACAAGTTAATGTATAATATAAATTGATTTAGTTATGTGAGTTATGCAAGTTGTTATATAAGTTTCTATATAAATTACGTAACTTATTATGTAATAAGTTATGTATTATGTAAGTTTATATATAAGTTGTTATATAATTTTAATTATGTAACTTATGATATCATTGATATTTAGAAAATTTGAATTGTATATGTAACTTATGATTGATATTTGAATTATGTAACATTTACAATTCTTTCTAAAATTATAAAATTTATTATTGAAAATATAGATGTTAATATTTAGAAAATAACATTTACAATTATTTCTAAAATTATAAAATTTATTATTGAAAATATAGATGTTAATATTTAGAAAATAACATTTACAATTATTTCTAAAATTATAAAATTTATTATTGAAAATATAGATGTTAATATTTAGAAAACAACATTTACAATTATTTCTAAAATTATAAAATTTATTATTGAAAATATATATGTTAATATTTAGAAAAATAACATGTACAATTAGTTTTAAAAATTTCTAGAACTAATTATTAACAATATTTAAATATAGCTTATATACGTAAATTAATATATGTATAATATTTAAAATATAGTAATACTTATTTAAGTTATCAAATTATGTCCCAAATTTATTACGTTTTTTCCACGAATGCTTGTGTGATTTTCTAATATAAAAGCATAAAAACCCTCGACAATTTAAAGTTGCATGCTTTTCTTTTTTATTTCTATAAGTTTACTACCATTTCTTTATTTTATAAGTAATCATTGATTTTCAGAGTGTAATTACAATTGTAAATCATATATATTACTATCAACAACAATAATTCTAATTTAACTTGAGTACCTTTTAATAGTTCGAGACCAATAAGACATTATGTTTCAAAAATATTAACTTGAGTACCTTTTAATATTCATATGTTATAAATCCATTTTAAAAATAACTACTATTAATTAATAAAATTTGCTTTGGCAAAAGGAACTATTAGCACATAAACATAGTCCACCTGCTTAAAACCATTTGGGGATTTGCATAATACATGTCAAAACTGCCTACATGCAACGGCTATATCGGTACCTCGAAAAGCAACACGCATAACTGACGCTGATACATTACAACAGAAGAACGAAACATTTACCTTCCACGCCAAAGAATAGACAACTTATGCAGTGAAACAGGCAGCAATCTAGCCTGAAGAAATTGACCTTTCACACCAAAGAATAGCGTTCTCCGTCCAACACAGCAAGCTAAGCACAACAACGCAAACATGAATTATGAACAGTTACACAGTACTGTAAACTACAAACAAGATATAAACAAATAAGATGTTTCTTTAATGTAATGCACTGGATTAAGCATTTCTATATTATTTGACTGCATATGACCAATGAATTTTGTCATCTAACTATATATTCAACTCTGTTTTAGGGAGGGAGAGCTGAAGGAGGACCATGACCAGATTTATTTTTATTTTATTTCATTTAAGCTATATATATATTTTAATTATGCTATATTATTGGTGATCAGAACAAGAAACCAAATTTCCAATAATTTCTATCATGACTTCACTAAAAACGTCGCTTCTAGGTCTCTCAAGTCAAATTTAACAACAGCATAAATGATAGGCACTTACATCAATTTCAATTAATTAACTACTCCATACTATACGAATTGTAACTATAATTACAAAATTTCGGAGAAGAATCTATCAAATACAGGGGAGGTTAGGTCATTTGCCATGAGAATTTTAAATCTAAAGTTTCAAACTTATGAACAAAATTAGTACAAACAGTTCATGGCACCAAGGGATGAACAAACAAATTTCAAACTTATGAACATATAAAACGCATATAAAACAACTTATGAACATATAAGACGCATATAAAACAACTATGCATATAAAACGCAGTTCAAGTGAATCCAGTACTACAAGGCTGCAAATCCTGTAATACAAACAGTTTCAAACTTATGAACAAAATTAGTAACAAAATTATGAACAAACAGTATTACAAGCATGCAAATTCATTTTCTATAATACAACAGGATAGTCAAAATTATGTTTCAAACGTTTTTTTTAAAAATACAAACAGCAAAGAAACCAATAATGAACTAAATCATGCAACTGGAATAGATTAAAGTGTAAGAACAAATTCCCAATTTTTTCTGTCCCAAACACGATACTGAAAAATTGTCTAAAACCCATCAACAATTTACGAATTCAGTTATCAATGAAGGTGTAAAACTAAGTAGCACAGGATGCAAGACAAACGAAACCATTAGATTAAACTTTTTTACTGCAGGAGAGAAAGAGGAAAACCTTATATTTTGTTGTACCCTAGCGACGGTAGAGGACTGCGGCAGCACAGGACAGTGACGGTCGACAGTCGACGGTCGACGAGCGACAACAGGAGGGTCGGTGAGCAATGTAGCAGAAATGGTTGGGGGCAGCCTAGCTAGGGTTCTAGAATTGGGGGAATTTTGGGGGAAAATTCGGGGGGAATTTTGGGGATAATTTGGGGGGAATTTCGGCTAAGTGTTAGGATAAAATGATATACCAGAATGAACTATTGCGGCGTTTGTAACGTAGCGCCACTAATGCTGTTAATGAAGCAGATAAAACGACACCGTTTTATTAAAACTGTGAAGAAACATTGCAGCTTTTTCAGTATAGCGCCGCTAAATCCTTCATTTAGTGGCGTTTCTACACTTACGCCACCAAAGCCATTCAATTCCAAAACAAAACTACACCGTTTTTTCCGATTAATTAATAACTTTTGCGGCATTTTTGCTTAAAACGTCGCTAAATCTCACATATTTTATTTATTTATTTATTTTATCTTTAATTAATTGTATCTTTTAATTACTAAGTATAATTAAAGTTTATCAATTCTTTTGACAATTTCAATACAATAAAAATAAAAATTTATTAATTACTAAAACATTTGTACACTACTAAAAGTTTACTTATATATATCTAATTAAATTATAATATTTTAGAGTAAATGGTTTAAGGTTTAATACATTTAGATAATATTACGTGTTATGCATGTATAAAATTAATTTAACCATTCAATTATACATGCATATAAATATAAAGTTATCTATACACCTATCTCTTAATTAAATAATATAAACTATGCATCCAAATCCCGTCGTTCATCCAAGAAGGCTGAACCGGATTTTGTAGAGTACTGACCAAAAATTGGAGGAAAACAAAGCCGCGCAGCTGGGCAATAAGACGTAATATTATATACTCATAATTTAAATATATTAAATTAATTTATTGTAATATAAATTATCAAAACTAATTCATATAAGCAACCATCCCTAAGTTGAGTACCTAACCCCTAAAACTCAAACCCCAAACCCTAAATACCCAACCCCTAAGTCCTTAACCCATAAACCTTAAGCCCAAACCCTAAATCACAACCCTAAACCCTAAATCACAAACCCCAAACCCTAAATCCCTAACCCCTAACCCATAACCCTAGACCCTAACCCTAAACCCCTAAACCTTAATCCCAAACCCTAATCCATACCCGATACTCCTTAAAAGACCATCCAAAAAAATTATTCCCTAAATCTTTAATAATCATAAAATATATTTAAAATCGACTAAACAATAATAACTATTTAATAATTTTGTATAAAGTACCAATACACAATATTAAACTTTATGAATTTTTTTATATAAAGTTACCAATCATTAATATATAATTAAAAAAATTCTCTATTTAACTACTTTATTATACTTTAAATTTATCAAATAGATAAATGAAAACACAAAGGACGAACAACGACTATATATATATGTATGAGATTTTTTTTAATATTGAAGTGATAACAAAAGGAATGATAGCGAGTTAGGTATATGCATATATTTTAATTTGAATGAATTCAATTCAAATTCACAAATCTATTTAAGTTACTAATTATATTGCAACCTTGAAATTAATTAAATAATATTATATATCCATCGAATTTTTTAATCCCAATAAAAAACATATTTTAAAATTGTAACCCTTTTTTGGATATTCATATCCACAATAACCACAATTTGAATTTAAATTAATAGTTGTATATACATTAAATCATGATATTAATTCAACATGATTATAATTAATTAGATTAAACGTAAAACCCTAAATTACCTAATACTGATCAGTAAGTAATTCAATTTTTAAAATTTATAATCATACTATCTAATTTAGGATTATATAAATTTTTTAATATATTATATAAAAAAATTATCAGTATTAATCATGTACCCAAAAATCTTAAAAATTATTTTAAATAATAATAATTTAATTTTTTCATGTGATATATTTCAAATTATTTCTATGTGTTATTTTTTCCTGAATATTTTAAATATTTAATTACATTTAAGTTGAATTTTATTTAATTAATATGAATAATATAAGCTAATTAAGATAAAATGCTTTTTACCGGCGCTTGTAAACAAACGCCACTAAATAGACTAATTTTCCGGCGCTTACAAATAAACGCAGCAAAAACCCAACCTTAGCGGCGCTTTAAAACCAAACACCGCTAAATACATTAACATTAGTGGCGATTGACCAAAACACGCCACTATCACCCCCAATCAAAAATAGCGGCGCTATGATAGAAACGCCGCTAAATACCTTAACATTAGTGGCGATTGACCAAAACACGCCACTATCACCCCCAACCAATAGCGGTGCATACATAAAAACTACAGTAAAATTCACAACAGTAGCGGCGCTAGGATAGAAACGCCGTTAAATACCTTAACATTAGTGGCGATTTACCAAAAAACGCCACTATCACCCCCAACCGATAGCGGCGCTAAGAGAAAAACGCTGCTAATACCTTAACACTAGCGGCGATTGACCAAAAACGCCACTAAAACCTCCACCATTAGCAGTGCAAACGTAAAAACGCCGGTAAAGGTAAGAACATTCGCGACGCTACACTAGAAAACGCCGATAAATATCGTAACATTACTGGCGGTTTCTCACAAACGCCACTAAAAGACCCACCATTAGCGGCGTATACTCAAAAACGCCGTTAAAGGTCTCATCATTAGCAGCGATAATATTGAAACGCCACTAAAGCCCTTCGAAGACCACAAAAACGACGTCGTACCGTTTTTTTTGTGGCGTTTTATGTGAAAATGCCGCTAATGCATATTTTTTGCGGCGTTCTATTGAAAACGCTGCTAAATATCAGTTTTTACCGGTGCTTCCTCTTAAGCGCCGCTAATTCTCTATTTTTTCCGGCGTTTTTTCGAAAAACGCCACTAAAACTACCGCTAAAACCCAATTTTGGTGTAGTGAGTTGAGGCTATTTTATCAAAATAATCCAAAAAAATTTTATATTTATAAAAATAACTCAGGTTTAAAAATAATCACAAAATAACTTAAAATGAACAGTAAAATGGGGTTGTGGCCTGTCAATGGCCAGCACCACATGGTATTTTGGACCCATGATTACTTGATAATTGAGACTCTGGGTTATAATCACTAAATTGTACGTTGCTTCCTTTAGCTCTTTTTTGGATATGTAGTAAAATTAATTTCGGTGAAATTAAATTTAATAATGATGGTGAGATTAGTTAATATAATAGTAAGCTTAAAACTAATAATGTGATATAGGTAAAGTAAATAATTAAAATTTTACAAAAAAATATTATCATATAAAAATAATTAATTATAAAAAATCATTATTAATTGATATAAATTCCATTGATAATAAATTCCATATATTTATTAAAATATTATAAAATATCAGCTCTATTGGTGTGATGAAATCTAAATGCAGTGATATTACATGGGGAAGATATTTTTTTCCTTCCTATTTTGCATTTTGCTTGAGTTTTTTTATGTTGTTTCTTCTTCAAAAGGGGATTGCATCTTTGTAATACGTTTGTTTTCCTATTAATAAAATAAGGTAAAAAGGTTGTAAAAAATCAAAAAATTAATTGAGTCTTTGGAGGAAAAGTGCATCCAATTGAATCTGTATCATTAAAAAAATCAATTAAAATTTTCCATTCATGGAAATTGTTAGTTGAATAATTTATCCATTAACGATGTTGATGTTGTCAACAAAATTAACACGTAGTATGTCACATAAAAAGTTACGGATGTGACATACTATACCAGCAAACATTTTAAAAATAAAAAATCTTAAAAAATTATAAAAAAATTACTAAAACATTTAGTCCAGAATAAATTTAGATAAATGATTTTTAAATTCATTCAAACATGGAAAACAATTTTGTCCAATGAAATTTTTTTGGCATAGCATGTCACATCAATAACATGTCTATCTAGCATGCTGAATTCCATCAATCACATTATTATTAATAACAATCAAATCAATCAATCAACAATTTCTAGTAATGAAAAGATCTAGATTTGTTTATATAATGTTTTTTTATATGAAATGTTTAAATAAAATAGCTAAAAATTACAATTTAACTTTAAATTAATAGGCATTTATTTATAACTCATTTTATTCATGATTTTATTATTAAATATATTTTTAATATTAAACGTTTCTTGTACTTAAATAAGTGTGACAAAATGTAATTTAATTTAATTTAAATGTTTTAATAGTAAATTCAACATGTTGAATCACATTGGTCATTAAATGACGTACCATGAAAAATAAAAAGAAAAGAACAAACAATAAGGTTGTATTCTTTTGACTAAAACAATTGCAATGATTACATTATTTTTATAACTCTTCAAGGATAATTTAATTGTCAATTTCCGAGAAAGTTTTGCAATCAATAATAAGTTGTTTTCACTAAATTCAGGAGAATAAAGTATAATGACATTTTTCATTCTATTATTATTTAATTGGAGGAGACTTTTTATTCTTTAATATTTATGATTTTATTTTTTAAAAAATAAAATTATAATTTGCAATTTTTTTATCTCAAAAGCCTGCCTCTTTATTGATAAATAGAACCAAGCAAAAAGATAATTAAACAAACCAATAGTCAAAAAGAAAAATATGGAAAAGGAAATCCGCAGCCATGAGATTTCAACCAATAGTTACTCAAACAAAACATTAACAATACTAAATAAAGAGCAACCAAAACAAGAATGGAGTCTTCAAATTATAATTTGCATTGTTTTTTATTGTTGATATTTGAATCTTTTTTCTTACATAATGTTTTTATTTCAAACTTCTCTCGACAGGTAATTTGGTTCAAAATGAGTGGATGGATTAATGTTATTATTTATTACGACGGTGAGATTCGTGACACCGAGAATGGAGTGACTTTTTATCGGAGAACACAACGTTGTTGTCATTTAATTAGAACATACAATTGCCAGAACTCTGGACAAGAATTAGGCAAAATATCGTTAGATCCAACCAGATGAGAGTATCATTTATTAAGTATCGATTTTGTGCTTCGGTCGACCCTGTGAGATATGATGCTTTTGATATCAAAAGTGCTAAGGGCTTGGAGGCGATGGTGCAGATGCATATCGATAGTGGATCACTGTTTCTCGAGTTATATGTGGAATTTTCAAGCCCAGATGAAGGCCTTCAGATGTTGACATCTATTCTTTTTTGAGAGGCAAGAACGGTTGAAAATATCGATAGTCCAACGACACAGTTGTGTGGTAGGTTCACCACTTTGTTAGAAAGTTCCCATTATGATATCACAAAATCATCAATGAGAAAACACTCATCTATTTTGACCTTAGATTTCAACCACGGGAGGCAGAACACTGAATAGTCGAGTTTTGAAGGTAAAACGAAATACACGACCCCTGCATGACTCTCAGTTAGTGGGTTAGACATGAACTTCAGTCAGTCAATGTTTAACGCTGTGAATATTTACTAAGGAATGACATCAACTTCCAATGGTTGGCAATCGATAATTGATTCTGGACACTTCGACAACGATACAAGAAGAGATGATGTACTCCCTACGGCCACCGGTAATGGGACATTTAACATGACAGATGTTAGTAGGTCAGAGAATGAAGATGGCAATGAATCCAATGCCAATCCAGTTCGGGAGCTCGGTGTTGACAATTTAAAAACTTTATTATTTTTTGAATCAGAGCCTGTTCTAACTTAACCAAAAGACGGTGAAATGTGAAGATGAAGATGAAGAAAAAGAAGAAGATAAACGATTCACGACGTACTTACCTCTAATCCACGTGCATAATGTCAACCTAATGACAGATGATGGGTTGAAGTCTGCAGAACTACCACACAGGAGGTCGGGCTATGTGAGTTCTTCATTGAATTTGGGTGATTTGGAAGTGAGCAAGGAGTTTTCCACTAAAGATGGTTTTATTGCTGTAGTGAAGTGATAGAACATAAAGAACGGGGTTAAATCCTGATCTAAGAGGTTCGTGGCCAAGTGTGCAGTTCGAGACAGTAGATGCGCATAGAAAATCATGGCTTCTGTTAAGAAGAAGGTGGGGTTGTGGATGATAAAGAAGTTTCCCGCTCTGCATACGTATGTTGCCCTTGGTACTATACAAATATTGGTATATATTGTGACATAGTTGAATTACCAAATTTAACATACTCATCGTGTTGTAGGTATTTCACGAGGTCATTCGAAGTTGGATTTAGAGATGATCACAGGCATAATACTCCCGATGGTGAAAGCGAGTTCGAGGATTTCTGTGTCAGCCTTAATTGCAAATATTCATAGCCAATTCAATTACACGCCTTCATACCACAGAACGTGGATAACAAAGCAGAAGGCATTAAAGAAGATGCATAGTGGGTGGATACATTGTACAACGAGGTATGGTAGCGGTGTCAGGTGCTAGAGTGGTACGTCCCAAGTTACGTAACTGATCTAGAAACAGGGCCCACATACTACAATGATCGCTTGTTCCGTGGATGTCAAATGTTCCACCATTTGTTTTAGACCTTTAAACAATGATCCCAAGCATTCCAGTGCAAGCCATTGGTACAAATAGACAATACCTTTATATATGGTAGATATACCCATTGACTGTTGTTGGTCGTGGCACAGGATGACAATCAGACAATCCTTACAATTGTGTTGGGAGTCTGCAAACGACTAGGATTTCTTTTTGTCTAGGTTGAGGAGACATGTTATGAAACATTTATAAAAATCCCTAACAACCCTGAGCCAGGGGAAGTATTTTCTGTGATTAATACAATTAAAAAAAGAAATTCAAAGAGTGGGAAAAGTGCAAGGTGGAATGGCATGATGGACGTTGGATAAACACCAATAGAAACAAAATAAAGAGAGCATCCCAGGCGCACTGATCGAGTTGACAGATAAATCTGGCAGCAAAACTTGATAGTTTTAATTAAATTTTAATTTTATGTATATTATTGTATATTTAATTAACTAATTAGTTTAAACTTTAACTATTAATTAAATTTTTTATTAAATAGAACCCAAGTCACTTTGAAATTAGAAATTTGGGTTAAAATAGAGTCGATGTCGCAACAAGTCACCCCTATGTCGCAACACCACATTCAAAACTGAAGAAATTGAGAAAGCATCTCGATGTCACGACCCAACACCTTTGTGTCGTAACAAGGAAGACAATATACACAAAATACTAAAGTTTCAGAGTTTGTCACGAAATCAAACCCCAATGTCGTGACAATGATAAAGTAACAAGGGTGTCACAACATGGAACCCTAATGTCGCAACATCACTATAATTTTTTGTAGAATCGACCCGACCCGATGGCGCAACCCGACTAATTAACCTAATTTTAACTAGTTTTAAACCTTAAAACCCTTATTTTAAAACATAATAACTCTTTTAACTATTACTAAAAAAATTCTTAAGCTCTAAGTCCTCTCAAAATCTCTTAGATCCTTTAACCCCAAAAACCCTAAAATACCCCAAACCACTCTTTTTTGTTCTCATATTTGGCTGCAGATCTCTTTGCAAACACACTTGGTGCAGGTCATACTCTACAAAGGAACAAGCTATCACAAGGAATTCAACCGTGTAAATCGAGGTTAACGGTTCTTAATTCATATTCTTACTGTCTCATTGAAAATATTGCTTTCTATTTTATTAGCTCCTAGCATAAAATACCATTGAATAGCCTTCAAGGAAAGTTAAGGGAACTAATGAACCAGAATCATTAACGGTTCCAAACCCCTTTAATTTCCCGAATCAAAAAGTCGAAAAATATATTTTAGAACTTCAGTGAAAAGCATTTATTCAAGAGCAGAGATTTGAACCGTTGATAACCCTCTATCATTTTAATAATTGTAAATTTTATTTATTAAAATAATGTTATTTTTTAAGTATCAAGTAAAACTAATAAATTTACATAAATGTTTAAATTATCGAAATTAATAAAGATTTCCTCATTATATAAGCGCATATTGATATACTGCATATAAATATTTTCAATAAAATACGTGACTAGTACGCTTTAAGTTGATCTAAATCTTGGTCAGGAGAACTGTGTTGAAAGTAAACTATTGCAATATTATTCATGCCAACATTTTGTCTTTTTTAAGTTGAATAGTTCCTAATTCTATGCTCACCTAATTCTATTTTTATAATTTTTTTAAGTTGAATAGTTGCAATATTATTCGTACTGACCCGTTAAGTTTGAGGGTTACCTGAAAGTAACAGACAACAGAGAGTGAGTTTTGATAACTTCGTGTGTAACACATACATAAACATAAAGTCAAATTTAATCATATTGTAGAACAGATACAGTCATAAGTCTTTTACAGAATCAGATTCACAACAGAGTCGTACAGATACAGATATGCATGGTCGTACTCCCATCCTTTACACACCAACTCTGACCATCCCAGCACACCATGTAAGGTATTAAACACCCAACCAGCCTTACACACTGTATAGTGCCAATACAACACTTTTCAAAATAGTCGCAGCAGTGCTGCCAGAATATTAACAAGATATCGCCTCACACAGATTATTTCCTCCACATAATACATACCCCGCCCCATAGTCAGATACAAACAGAATACCAGATACAACAGAATTAACAGATACAAAAATTAATATATCAGGCATGCTCGTATAACAGATAATAAACATGCACATATATAGCAGATCATTTCGCATTACATTACATGCATTTAGGTGTTGTTTGCGTCAGATTCCATACAAACAGATTATCAGATTCCATGCTTTAAGGCTTGCCTAAACACATACAAACCCCACAAAAGGCACAGTCAATCGGGACAACATGCATGACCCTAGGAAAAAATTCTAAATTTTGGACCTACACGGCCCAAAATGGCTTGCCTGTGTGGCGTCGACAGGCCCTAATTTTGACTTTCACCGATCGTCGATTTTCGAGTTCCTCGTTACACACCTGGTTCACTTTCAATTCAAAAACACCCACGAGCCTACCATCACCTAATTTAAATAGACCTCAAGTTAATTAATACATCCCCACATTTAATCTAAATTCAAAAATTCACAACACAATAGCCCTAATTTAACGTTTAAAAACTTACCCCCAAATGAACAGCTTAACACCATGTACCTACCTTGTCAAAGGATCAACCGCTTCGTGAACTTCTCCTAACAGCATTTAAATGATTAACACGACACCACACATAGCTTATGCACAACAAATAAAATCGATAAAGAAAATCATAACACTTACTCAAGAATGGTTTAACTAAAAATTCATAAGACACCCCCACCAAAAATTATTTGAAAAGGGGTTTGTAAATGATTAAGCAAGAATAATTGCAACCAAAATAGGTATTGATTCCCACGTGAAACAAATTGGGTAGCAAATCAAATGAAAAAGAAATGAAAAGAAAAAAGAAAAATGGAAAGCACATGGAGACGTGAAAATCGGAAAGGAGTTTCAGTTTTGTGAGGATTTTTTTAGAAAAACCAAAATTTAAAAACAACCAACTACACCTAGAATCCATTACTATCACAACTACCCACCACCTTTTTACTAACCAACAGATTTTCTCTTCTTTTTTTTAATAAAACAATTCAATTTCTATTTAAACACTACTAGTGTTTGACTACTTACAAAGTCCTTAACAAAACAAAATTATCTTAATTATCCACATGAAGACTTGAACCCAAAGCCCTTAACGCACTGACAACGCCCTCAACCACTTCAACAAGTACTTACCACATTATATGATTTCACAAACACAAAATAAAAACTTTGAGGCACTACAACTCTCCTCCCCTAAAAGAAATTTTAGTCTCAAAATTTACCTGATTCAAACAGATGCAGATATTGTTGACAAATTGATTCTTTAGATTCTTACGTGGCTTCCTCAGTACCATGATTCCGCCATAAAACCCTAACCAATAAAATAGATTTCCTCTTTAAGACCTTCACATCTCGATCTAGAATCTGAATTGATTCCACCTCAATTTTAACCTCAATCTCCTCAATAGAAACAACATGAGATGGGTCAAACTGATACCGCCTTAATATAGATACATGAAACATATCATGCATACGGTTTAACCCTAAAGATAGCTCTAACTAGTAAGCAACTGGTCCCACGTATTTCAAAATCTGATATGACCCAATGAGCCTAGGGCTCAACTTGCCATTACGCTTAAACTATAGAACCTTCTTCCATAGAGATACATTAAGAAACACGAAATCACCCATAAAGTATTCAATGTCCTTCCTTTTCAGATCTACATAGAACTTCTGTCTATCAGAAGTCGCTTTAAGATGATCCCAAATCAGTTTAACTTATCTTCAGTCTTAAAAACCAATTGAAGACCTAAAACCCGTCGGTTACCCAACTCAGTCCAACACAACGGAGTACGACACTTACGACCATATAGAGCCTCGTAAGGTGCCATCTGAATGCTAGACTAGAAACTGTTATTGTAGGTAAACTCGGCCAATGATAGAAAATCCTCCTAACTACCTTAGAAATCAATTACAAAACTCTGAAGCATATCATCTAGTATCTAAATCACCATCTTAGACTGACCATCTGTCTAAGGATGAAACATAGTACGAAAATCCAATCTCAAACCCAGAGCCTCATGAAGTTTTTTTCAAAACCAAGAAGTGAAATGGGGATTTCTATCTGAAATAATCGAAACAGGAACCTTATGAAGTTTCACGATCTCAGAAATGTATAGCTTGGTCAACTTTTGAAAAGAATAATCTGTCCGAACAAGAGTGAAGTAGACAGGCTTGGTCAACCCATCTATGATGACCTATACAGAATCCTTCTTAGTAAGTGTTAAGGGCAACCCATTAACAAAATTCATAGTCACACGTTTCCATTTCCATAAAGGAATCTTAACGGGTTAAAGCAAACCTGAAGGCAACTGGTGCTCAACCTTTACTTGCTAGTACGTCAGAAAACAAGAAACAAAGTTTGTCACCTCCCGTTTCAAACCAGGCCACCAGTACGATTCATGAAGATCTCGATACATCTTATTTTCATCGGGATACATAGCATAATGGCTACTATGTGCTTCCTGTAGAATAGACTGTCTCAAATTAGAGTCATTCGATCCACTAACCCGTCTTTAAAAATACTGAACCCCATCACCATTCAGCCCAAAATCAAAAGTACTACCATCTTTCATTTGACGTAATCGCAGAACCAAAGAATCATCCCCTAACTATTTATCCCGAATCTGATCAATCCAAGTCGGCTTAACTTACAACTCGGTTAAAAGACTCCAATCATCAAACAGACTTAGGTGAGAAAACATCGCCATTAAATTAGACATAACCCTATGACTAGAAGCATCGGCCACTATATCGCCTTTCTCGGGATGATACTCAATAGTACAATTGTAATCCTTAAGCAGTTCAATCCATCTACGCTGCCTAATGTTCAACTTCTTTTAGGTAAAGAGGTACTTAAGGCTCTTCCGATCGGTGTAGATGACCACCTCTCACCATACATATAATGCCTCTAAATTTTTAAGGTAAATACCACGGCAGCTAACTTCAGGTCGTGCGTCAGATAATCCCCCTCGTGTGACTTAAGCTGTCGGGATCCATAAGCTATAACCTTATCATCTTGCATCAGAACACATCCCAAATCGACACGCGACGCATCATTATATACCACAAACTCCTTACCAGATTCAGGTTGTATCAAAACAGGAGCTTGAGTTAAAATAGATTTGAGCTTCTTCTCAAAGCTTGATTGTTGCTCATCAGTCCAGACGAAAGGAGCGTTCTTACGCAACAACTTAGCCAAATGAGCTACAATTAACGAGAAACCCTCAACAATCTCTACTAATAGCCACAAAACCTAAAAAACTGTAAATCTCAGAAACATTTTTATGTTGTTTCCAATCAACTAGAACCTTAATCTTTCTAGGATCAACTCGGATCCCCTCTGCAAAAACTACATACCCTAGAGAAGTTACTTCCCTTAACCAGAATTCACACTTACTCAACTTAGTGTAAAGTTGTTTCTCTCGAAGTATCAGAAGAACTACCCTAAGATGTTCATCATTACCATCTTCGATCTTATAGTATTCCAAAATATCGTCGATGAAGTCTATGACAAATTGATCCTAATACGACTAGAAAACCCGGTTCATAAGATCCGTGAATACAATCGGAGCATTCGTCAAACCAAAGGGCATGATTAGAAACTCGTAATGCCTATAACGAGTCCTAAAGGCAGTCTTATGGACATCAACCTCTTTAATCTTAAGCTGATGGTACCCATAATAGAGATTTCTCTTGGAAAATATAGAAGCCCCACAAAATTGATCAAATAGCTCGTCGATTTTCGGAAGTGGGTACTTGTTCTTCATTGTCAACTTGTTTAAATGACTGTAATCAATGCACATCCTCATGGTACTATCATTTTTCTTTACAAACAAAATTGGTGCCCCTAGAGAGACACATTGGGACGGATGAAACCACGATCAAAGAGTTTTTCAACCTAAACCTTGAACTCCACATAGCTTACCAGACGACCATGTGGCATTGACAAGCCCCAATTTTGGCTTTCACTAATTATCATTTTTTGAGTTTTTTGCTACGCTACTCATTCGCTTTTGATTCAGAAACACCCACGAGCCTACCAGCACCTAATTTAAATAGATCACAAGTAATTAATGCGTCCATTCATCAAATTTAAAAGCAAAAATTTATAACACAAAACCCTCTAATTTAACGTTTAATAACAACCCCATTCTTTTTAGCTAAATTCCTCGAATACTTTCTTTACAATTTCCAATTAACCTTGAATTATGTTGCATCAATTTGGTGGTTATCGGTCTTTAGAGGTGAGCTTTACTTATGTCTTTTTAATTCTTTTGTTGAATTCCTTGTTGGGCATTTTTAGGGTTCGGATTTCATGGTTGTAATGGTAGAATTCATATTTTTCTATCTAATTGATTTGAATCATTTAGGTGAAGCTAGTGAAGCAATTGGGAATAATTTTTGGATGGTTTGATTTAGTTCGTTGAATCTATTATTGGGAGAAAAATTGAGGATTTTTTCTTTCAAATCATTGTTTTTGTTACTAAATTGGTGTATTAATTGTGCGTTCAGGTTCTAGTAGGCTTGTAGGTGTTATCGCAACAAAATAAAAGCAAGTGTGTAATGAGAAACTCGAAAAATAGCGAACGGCGAAAGTCAAAATTGGACACTGTCGACGCCATACGACCGTGTGCCTTTCATTATGGATAGGCAAGGACACCATTACCTTCATATAGATCAGGAGCTTCTATTTGGGATGTGATTTAGAGATGTTGATGCAAACTGGCTGTGTGGCTTTTCATTATGGATAGGCAAGGACACCATTTTTTAGGTTGAAGCAAGAGCTGTAATACAAGGTCTTCAAATAGCATGGGAGAACAGATACATAAAGCATGATTTGGAATGCAACAACGCGCTTTTGGTAGAAATAATTTTAGCTGGTGGAATAGCCAATAGCAAATTCGGGGAGTTACGCTTAATACATTATTTGCTCAAGCGGGACTAGAAAGTAAGATTTCGTCACATTTCGAGATCTCCAAATAAGGTTGCTGATCATATGGCCAAAATAGCTTCAATTGGATTTTGTAACGTACAACTGTTTTGGAAGCCTCCAGATTCAGTAAGGTATATATTGATAGCTGAGCGTAGTACTTTTTTAGGAAATTTATTAATATATGTAAAAACTGATTTTCTGGAAAATATTTTCAGGAAATCTCCCAAACAACAGAAAATATTTTACACAGATTCATCCAAACACCAGAAAAGTAAATCATTTTCCAGAAATCATTTTCCAGAAAATATTTTACTGGCAAACAAACAGAGCCTAAGTTGATAGTACTTTTAAGATTGTAATCATTTTGTGTTGATCCTTTCTACCAAAAAATAATTTTATTTAACATAATTAAATATTAATTAATTATAAGTTTTGGTTAAATTTAGTTACTAGTACAACACTATGTGTATAATTGTAGATTTAATCAATATTTTCTAATTAGATCATTTTATGTCCTTATAATTTTCAAATTTTAAAATTTCAATCTTAACACAAATGAGTTAATCCATTATCAGGATTTTAAGTGAGTTATATGTGGAAATAAAAAACTAACATAATATTACAAATAAGATAACACGTTTGTCGCAACATTTGTTGAAAATATCGAAACTTAATAAATTTAATAGTAATTCTTTAATAAGGACTAAAATTTTAAATTTAAAAAACATAAAAATTAAAAAAAATTATTCGATAATATGTTTGCTCCATAAAATCTTAAAAAATAGTAGAATTTAAATTATCGAAATTAATAAAGAAGTGTTGAATGGTTTAGGGAGCAAATGGACATACAAGTACTTTATGAATCTGAATAAAATAATTGACCGGAATGCATTAAATTAATTTTTTATAAAGCCATTTCATGTATATATATATATATTAAACTTGTATGATTACTAGAACTGTGTTTCGAACGTGTTGAATGGTTTAGGGAGCAAATGGACATACAAGTACTTTATGAATCTAGATATTTTGAATAAAATAATTGACTGGGAAGAATTAAATTAAATTTTTTAAAGCTATTTCATGTTTATATATATATATTAAATTTGTATGATTACTAGAACTGTGTATCTAATGTTGTTAGTTGGTAATCTTTAAATATTAATTTTATGTACACTCATTACTTGCGTGAAAAATAAAAATAATATGAAAAATATTAAAAATTTGGTTAATTTGCGAATAGAATATACCGGTTGAATCGAGCTAAAATAATCTTAAATGGACAGTTGAATCAATTTTGAATTGATCTGATCAATTGGTTCCCAATTCGACTGATTCAAAGTAAATAAATTAATAAAAAATAAAAAATAAAAAATTATAATATTATAATATCGATTCAACTGCCAATTCAACTAACTAGGTTCAATAAGTTTATATTGATTTACAACTTAACTAGTGTTTTTACCTCTTATTAGATCCTTACCCTAGTAGATTCTTAATCCAACCGATCCAATCTAACTTAGATAATAGATTTTTTATATTTTAAATTGTTTTAAAAAAAATCTATATATTTTAAGTTGAATTGTCAAAATTAATAAAGAATTGTTAATTAATAATTTAGGGTGCAAATAAACATACTGGCATTTTTTGATATAGATATTTTGAATAAAATAATTGACTAGTATGCATTAAGTTTATCAAAATCTTGGACATAGAAAATTATGCTTTTGTAACATGTTTTTCCTGAATGTAGATTGATGTAATGTTATTCATGACGACATTTGGACTTTTAAATTTGAAGTCATCGTGAGTGAATAATAGTATAATATCGCATCATTAAAATAAAATTAAAAAATCGTGAATGATTCATAAATAAATATTAATAATTTTATTTAACATGATTAAATATTAAATAATTATAAGTTTTGGTTAATTATAAGCCTGGTATTGCTACTGTATTGATCTGTTATAAGCAGGTCATGTTGTATTGCATGAGATGGGACGATATAAGCGGAGGAAGCAGTTTATCTAGAATGACCAGTGGTTCAGCCATAACGTATTTCAATCTATAGTCTATTTGCAACAACAGTGATTCATCCAAAATGTACTGGCAGCTTTCATATGCAACGATGGCTGATTCATCCACCAATATTTTTATCGTTAGCAGTTCATCTCCAATGATCAGTGGTTTATCCACAACATGGTGTAAAGGTAGAGGAGTTCTGGGGAACTCCTATTGTGGTGTGTGGCGAAGTTGGGTAAGAACTATTCTAATAAATTGAAACTGCATTGCCATTCATGAGCATGTGCATTCATAAACTGTGAATTTTGAAATATTATGATATTGATGTGTTGATCTAAATAATTGATGCTTTGAATCGCTATACGAGTGTAACACCCCAAAAAATTTTGAACTGTGATTGTTAAGTTGTGCTGTGATTATGTGTCTGCTTCTATGGTTATGTGTTATGCTTGCTCACCCAAGATCTGAGGTTTGAGTCATGTAACTTTTGGAATCCTGTTAATTTCTTTTATTTGAACCCTTAACTTAGGAGTCCTTGTTTCAATTTAATTCCGTGCATTTTGCATCAAGAATGAGCTTGTTGGTTCAATGGTTAAACATTTATTTATGTAAGTGTACCTATGTTCAAATCTTGGCTTGTGCATTAGGGAATATGTTTTTGCACTTCTCCATAATATTGATTTCATTTTTTTTAGAAGTTAAATGGTTTTTCGTTAACTCCTTCCATTTTCCCTCATTCTTGTTGTTCTTTTCTCTCTTCTTCTTTCTTTTTCTTTTTCTCTTCTTTCTTTTGTTGGTAATTGTCTAAAAAAATTGCTACGTATAACATTCGGTTGGGTGAATCATTGAATCATACTGCTTTATTGGTTGTTCAGTACTTAAAGGTAAGATTTTGATGCAACAATTTTAATAGCTAGGAGTAATTGTGTGTTCTTGAATTTCTAAAGTGATGATGTTGATTGTTTGTTTTGCTTTGTTGTTGTGGTCACAAAAATGTAGGGGAAGGTTAAAGATGCCTATTGTTCCTCTCGTTGCCTAGAATTCGGGTGTGTGCTGTTAGATTTTTGGTAAGTAAGTTTGTTCATTCGAGTTTTGCCTCGAAGGTTTCGACATTGTTGTTGTTGTTGTTGTTCTTACGTTTTAACATGTTCTTCAAGTCCCCAATAATTGAGTGGTGGAATTCTAGGTTTTAGGTTTTGGGGATCTAGGGTTGCTTCAGGGTCGTCATTACTTGTAGGTACGGTATCGAAACCCTTATCGTTTGCATTCTCGAGTGCTAAAATCTGGACAGTCGACGCCACACGGGCTTGTGCGCAGGCCGTGTGTGACACACGAACGTATGGTGGGCCGTGTGGTAGTCCATATAACTGAATGAGTTGAAATTTGAAACACACGGATGAACTACACGGGCGTGTGGTAGGCCGTGTAACTGACTGAATTGAAATTTGAGACACACGGGAGAACTACATGGGTGTGTGTCCGGCTGTGTGTAGGACATAAATGTGCAATGGTCACACGGGTAGGGGAGACAGGCGTGTGGTGAGCCATGTGAGGTATATGGGCTAGTACACGGGTGTATGCCCAGGCTGTCTGACTCACTAACTTGATAAATAGGGAGGCACGAGTAGGGGACACGGGCGTGTGTCGAGCCGAGTGAGGTACTATTTTACTTCATTTCGCTAATCACCATGCCATGTGTCATGTGAAAATATATTTATCCATTTCATTACTAGGCCTAAACATATTAAAAATATATATCGTTTTAAAAAAGTTGCATTAGTTCTACCTAACGTATAGGAAATATTTAAAACTGAGGCAATGATCATTATATTTGGGGTTCGAGGAGTCGTGCTCCTAACTTACGGAATATGTCATCTTCTTAGAACCGAAATAACTAAACATCCCATTTAAAATAAAAATGAGATTTAAGTAAGGATCAAATGGTGATTATTCTTGTTTTCGAGGATTCAAGGCATCGTGTCCTGACTTATGGGGCATGATCTTTTCTTCTCGACTAAGTTGAAATAAGCCTTTTTCGCAAAATTTAATTTAGTTAAATGATTTTAATTAAAAAGAAAATCTTACAAAGAGGGATCGTGTTTTAATTTGAAATATCATTTTTCGACATCAAAACATCAAGTAATCAATTAGGTACCAATTTTGGGCGTTACAAGGGTGCTAATCATTCCTCATACGTAACCGATTCCTGACCCCATTTTCTAGATTTTGTAGACTGTAGGTTACCATTTTAATAAATCTAACATTTTATTAAAATGCCCGAGTTTTTAGGTGATCTAATCACACTTAAATAAAAAAGGATTGGTGGCGACTCCATTTTCATTTTTTTAAAATTCCCAAAAAGTTTTCGACAGTCAAGATACAAATATGTGCCACTTCAACAATCTTAATTAAACATTTTGGAATTTGAAGAAATTTCTTACAAAACTTTTAATATAGATAAGTGCGACTAGATGATGAGCGCACGAAGTACTCGCGGACGGGATACTAGAGGCCAAGGTAGAGGGCGTAGAGGGGTTCACTGGGCAATATTCCAAATCTAGACACTAGCGAGATGCCGATGTTGCCTGTCACTGAGACTGGGCCACAAGATCGAGCGACTGGGGATGACGCATTGTCTCAGGCCATGTTAAGGATTTTAGAAAGGGTTGCTGGGCCAAATTCTGAAGCTGGAGGCCGAGGGTTGGTTACGAAATGACTCTGGTCTAACGGAGCTGAACTTTTCAGGGGTATTGCTAGAGTTGCCCCTAATGTGGCAGAATACTGGATAGAAGCCATAAAGAGAATTATGGATGACCTGGATTGCACCCCTGAGCAAAAATTAAAGGGTGTTGTATCGCTGCTACATGATGAGGCGTATCAGTGGTGGCTCACTGTTAAGGAGGGCACTCAGCCCGATCGACTAACATGGGAATTCTTTAAATTTGCTTTCCAAGGGAAGTATGTGGATGCCCTGACGAGAGAGTTTCTAAATCTAACTCAAGAGGATAAATCAGTGGCCGAGTATGAAGCTGAATTCTTACAACAAGCCGCTATACAAGTGGGATGGTGGCAATCAATTATGAGCGGTGTGTTTGGTTCGAGGACGGCCATAGGGATAGTCTGAGAGTTTTCATAGCTTCACAAAGGGAGCGAGATTTTGCCACACTGGTAGACAAGGTGAAGATCTCCGAGGAGGCGAAGCGTACTGAACGTATGAACAAAGAAAATGGTAGGAATAAGAGGGATTCGGAGTCTTCGAGTTTCGCTCAGAGGTCGAAGAAAAATGCCAAAGTGGATGGGTCGGTTAGAGGTGGGGCCCCTATTGCTGCTACTGGACTGCAGACATGTGTTGACTATGGTAGACGCCATCAGGGTGAGTGCTGGAAAAGGATTGGGGCATGTTTGAGGTATGGATCATTAGAGCACCATATCAGAGACTGTTCACGGAGGCCCGAGCTAATGTAAGCTACAGGTCAGGGTACTGTTCAACCATCGAGAGGTGTTTAACAACCACCAAAAGGCCGTGGCCAGGCCAGAGATGGAAATGGTATGGTCCGTGGTCGTAGAACACTAGGTAGAGGTGCTGGTCATACTGAGGCGAGGCAACTAGCTCTGGTTTATGCTGCACGTCGTCGAGAAGACGAAAACGCCCCAGATGTTATTATTGGTACATTCTTTATCTATAATGTACCTTATATTGCACTGATTTATGTGGGGTCTATGCATTCATATATAGCATGCTCGATGTCTGAGACTTTGGGTATAATGTTTGAAACCACTACGAGTGAAATTACTATATTGAGTCCTTTAAGGCAGTCAGTTAAGGTGAATAGATTGTTCAGAGATGTACCGTTGAAGGTTCAAGGAACCATTTTTTTGGCAGACTTAATGGAACTTCCTTTTGGAGAATTTGACTTAATACTGGGCATGGATTGATCGGTTAAGCATCAAGTGAATTTGGATTGTGCTCCTAAACTGGTGGTACTGAAAACTGTGGTGGGGGATGAGTTGGTGCTAATAGGGGAGCGTCGGAATTATCTGTCAAATGTAATTTCTACTCTGAGGGCCAAGAAGTTGGTTCGTAAGGGTTGCGAGGCGTATGTAGCCTATAGCAATGGTGTTGATTCTGAGGCTCCTTCTATTAAAGATATTAGAACAGTCAAGGATTTTCCAGATATTTTCCCTGATGAACTACCTTGACTACCTCCAAATCGTGAAGTTGAATTTGAGATTGAGCTCCTACCGGGTATAGCTCCAGTGTCCATCATCCTTTATAGAATGTCACCGAAAGAGTTTATAAAGCTTAAGGCCTAGATTCAAGAGCTATTAGATCTTGGGTTCATCCTCCCTAATATGTCTCCATGAGGAGCACCAATTCTATTGTTAAAAAAGAATGATGAATCCATGCATATTTGTATTGATTATCGACAACTGAACAAGTTGACCATAAAGGATAAATACCCTTTACTGATGATAGATGATCTGTTTGAATAGCTCCGAGAGGCTTCAGTTTTCTCTAAGATTGTTTTACGGTCAGGGTATCACTAGATGAGAGTTAAGGAGGCTGATGTGTGTAAGATGACATTTAGGAATCGCTATGGTCAGTACGAGTTCCTAGTAATGCCATTTGAACTGACGAATGCACCAGTAGCTTTTATGGATCTGATGAATCAAGTGTTCCAGCCCTATTTCGATCGATTCATAGTGGTATTTATTTATGATATACTGGTGTATTCGACGACTAAAGATGAGCATGATGAACACCTCAAAGTGAATTTACAGATTCTACGAGAAAAACAACTATACGCCAAGTTCAGTAAATGTGAGTTCTGGTTACATGAAGTAACGTTTTTGGGGCATGTGGTTTCTACTCAGGAGATTAGAGTCGATCCTCGAAAGATTGAGGCTGTCTTGGATTAGAAACAACCTAAGACTGTATCTGAGATTCACAATTTTCTGGGACTGGCAGGGTATTATCGATGATTTACATAGGGGTTTTCTCTGATTGTTGCACCCTTGACTAAGCTGCTACGTAAAGGTTTGCCATTTAATTGGACTGATTCGCAGCAAGAGAGCTTTGAGAAGCTCAAGACTGTACTGACTGAGGCCTCTATTCTAATACATCCAGAGTCTGGAAAGGAGTTAATTCTGTATAGCGATGCATCACATATCGATTTGGGATGTGTATTGATGCAAGAGGATAAGGTGGTAGTGTACGCGTCTCGTCAACTTAAAACTCATCAGAAAAATCATCCGATGCATGACTTATAGTTGGCCGCAGTGGTATTTGCACTAAAAAGCTGGAGTCATTACTTGTATGGTGAGAAGTGTATCATTTACACTGATCACAAGAGTCTCAAGTACCTCATCACTCAGAAGGAGCTGAATCTTAGGCAGCATAGGTGGATTGAAATGCTTAAGGACTACGAGTGTACTATTGAATACCACCTGGTAAGGCTAATGTGGTGGCCGACACACTGAGCCATAGAGCTATGATTGACCTGAGGGCGATGTTTACTCGCCTCAGTTTATTTGATGATAGTAGTTGTTGGCCGAACTACAAGTTAAACCGATGTGGATAGAGCAGATTAAGGGTAAGTAGAAAGAGGATGAGTCGTTGGGACTTCATTTTCAGTAAGTTGAGAGTGGGACTACTGAGTATTTTGGACTGAATAGCGAAGGGGTGCTTTATTTTCGTAGGAGAATCTGTGTACCAAAATATACTAAATTGAGGCAGTCTATACTGTGAGAGGTACATAGTAGCCCTTATGCTATGCATCCTAGTATAAATAAGATGTACCACGACCTTCGTGGGTTATACTGGTGGCCAGGTCTTAAGCAAGAGATTATCGAATTTGTGGCTAAGTATCTGATACGTCAGCAGGTTAAGGCTGAGCATCAGTTACCTTCGGGTTTGTTGCAGCTAGTCAAGATTTAGCTTTAGAAGTGGGAAAGAGTGGTTATGGACTACGTTAGTGGGTTACCCCTCACACCTACTAAAAAAGATTCTGTATGGGTCATCGTGGATCGATTGAACAAGTCTACCCACTATACTGGTTCGCACTGACTACTCTCTGCAAAAGCTGGCTAAACTGTATGTGTCTAAGAAAGTGCGACTGCATAGGGTACAGATTTCGATAATAGCTGATAGGTATCCTCGCTTCACGTCTCGATTCTGGAAGAAGTTACATGAGGCTTTGGGTACAAGACTGGACTTTAGTACTGCGTTTCACCCCCAGACAGATGGTAATTGGAAAGGGTGATTCAAACATTGGAAGATATGTTAAGGTGTTGTGTAATTGATTTTCGAGGCTCTTGGGAAGACTATTTGCCTTTGGCAGAGTTTGCTTATAACAACAGCTACTAGTCTAGCTTACAGATGGCACCTTATGAGGCATTATATGGCCGTAGGTGTCGTACTCTTTCGTGTTGGAGTAAGTTGGGCGAGCGGCGTGTTTTGGGCTCTAATTGGTTTCTGATACCGAGGAAAAAGTTAAATTAATTTGGGATCGACTAAAGATGACATCTGACAAACAAAAGTCGTATGCGAATTTGAAGTGCAAGGAGATTGAGTATTCTGTGGAAGACTTCATCTTTCTTAAGGTATCGTCATAGAGGAAGATACTAAGATTTGGATGGAAGGGCAAGTTGAGCCTTAGGTTTATTGGGCTTTATTGCATACTGAAACGTGTGGGACCGGTTGCCTACCACCTTGATTTACCTCTAGAGCTGGATTGAATTCATAATGTGTTCGACGTCTCTATGCTGAGGTGTTATCACTCTAATCCCATATACGTGATTTCGACTGAGGAGATTGAGGTTAGATTGAACCTGACTTTTGAAGAAGAACCAGTTCAGATTTTAGATCGTGATGTGAAAATTTTGAAGAAGAAGTCTATTCCACTGGTTAAGGTGCTTTGGCGCAATCACAGCTTAGAGGAGGCCACGTGGGAACCCGCAGAGGTGATGCGACAACAATACCCTCATCTATTTTGATCAGGTAAATTTTGAGGCCGAAATTTTCTTTTAAGAGGGTAGAGTTGTAACGCCTCAAATTTCTTATTGTTTTTGTTATAGTGAAAATGTGATATAATTATGTTTCGGCATTTTTGGTTAAGTGCTCTGTGTGAGTCTGGTAAGTCTTGAGTTCAAGCCCTGACTTTGGAAAATTCTAGTTTATTTTTTACTTAACCCTTATTTCTGGCTAGTAGGCTTTTAATTAAAAGTTTGTAAGTACTTACCAGAATGGGTCTGCTAGTCTGGTGGTTAAGGGGAGTGTTGGTTGGTAGAGCGTTAGGAGTTTGAATCCCTACGTGAGTGTAAGGACAAATATATTTTTTATTTACTCGTCAGTTGGAGAGTTTGAGTGGTATTGGAAATCTGATTAGTGGGAGTTTGGTAGAGAGAATTTAGGGGAGTGGATTTTGGGGTTATCAGATTTTCTTAGAACTATCGTTTCCTTTTTGTAAAATTTTGATTTTCCCAAAACTCCCCACCTTTCTGACGCCACCTCTTCTCCCTTTCTTCTTCACCTTTTGTTTTTCTATTGCAAACCCGAAATTTTTTCTTTCCATTATTCTTTCTATTTCCGTCTCTTTTGTTGGCTACCACACCTTCATTCCGTTGGGTCAGTTTTCGTCGCACGTTCTGGTAGTAGAGTTTTTGGTCTCTTTAACTTACAATGTTTTTCTTCCAACTTTGAGTCTATTTTCAAGATATACAAACAAGAACATCGTCCAAAATCTGTACGAGACGATAATTAATTTTTAGTGCAAAAAGGTTGAAACTGCCGACAGTAGAGTGGGGGAAACTTTAAAGAATAAACTGTACTTACTGGCTAAACCAAAAATTCTAAAAATTTTATAGTAAGAAGATATGTGAGTCTAGTTTCAGGAAAAATTTGCGGACCTTAATTCGGAATTCTGTAACTTTAGATGCAAATAATTTAGTAACAGTGACTCAAGTAGACAGCTTTGAAGGATTATAAGTAAATAGTGGAAACACATATGAATAATTATCTTACACTAAAATGGATCACAAAGCCAAGGCTAATTTGGGCTACGTGGGCCACACGGGCATATGGGCCCACACGAGTGAACTTCTTGGGCTCGTAGGCCCATTTTCACTGTTTGACTGATACGGTTGCACGGGTCGCCTAAGTCAACTGTGAACCTTCTGTAGGGACGATAAGTTTACCTAGACCCTTAATTGACTGAAATGATTGTATGACTGATATGATTAAGCCTGATGATGTCTCAATGATTTGATACTAAATGCTCTGTTTACATGCATGATATTATGTTACAGCATGTCATATCTGTATATTGCATTACATTGGGTTGGGAAATTATAATGTTCGAAGGAAGTGTACTGAAAGGCCTCGACCTAAGTTACTGGTAGCTCTGCTGCGAACTACTATTTAGTGCCGCATTCAGTACCTTTTGGAGTGTAGGGATGGGTGAGCTGATTATATCCCCACATGGAGTGTAGGGTTGGACGGAGTTGGAGTGTAGACGTTGGCTAGGTAGGATTTGAAACTGTATATTTGTTACTGCACTGAATAATTATATTGTAATGGGCCAAGGCCCAAATGCATGACTGCTTCTGTATTGTAATGGGCTAAGGCCCTATTTGAAACTGAAACTATACTGAACTGGGCTTAGGCCCAGATTGCGATTGCCTTCTGACTATTTGCTTTATATAGGATTACACACTGAGTTTTCATAAACCCACCTTTCTGATTTGACTGTACAGGTAATCCCCAGACATAGGCGGATCAGTGCGACAAAGGACTCAGCGGTGGCCACACGACCTATTTAGTTCGACTTAGTAATTAATTATAATTTTGATTTTATTTTGGGGTATTTTATTGTAAGAATGACCTCTTTGGGTTTTAATTTTTAAATTGGTGTTTTTATTGTTTTGATTTACAACTGCTAGTAGTAGGGATAATCGAGTTTTCAAAACGGATCAAACATTTTAACAAAATTCGCACAAACATGCAAACTATTTTGAAAAGCTTCCGCAATAAGTGACGTTTTGAAAGAGAATAACTTTTGAATACGAATCACGTTGAAATTGATCGACACGTCTTGGAATTAAGCGTAAGAGAGTGTAAAGAGGTAGTAAAGATAAGAAGTTTTCGACGACAACTCATTTTTTTGAAAAACACTACCATGTGACACCGCCAGATTCGACCATAACGTCCAGGCCGGGTTGGGGGCGTTACAGGTTTAGGGAGCAAATGGACATACAAATACTTTATGAAGCTGGATATTTTGAATAAAATAATTGACTGGGATGCATTAAATTAATTTTTTATAAAGCCATTTCATGTTTATATATATATATTAAAGTTGTATGATTACTAGAATTGTGTTTCTAATGTTATTAGTTGGTAATCTTTAAATATTAATTTTATGTACACTCATTACTTGGGTGAAAAATAAAAATAATATGAAAAATATTAAAAATTTGGTTAATTTGCGAATCAGAATGAATTGGTTGGATCAAGCTAAAAAAAATATTAAATGGATAGTTGAATCGATTTTGAATTGATCTGACCAATTGGTTCCCAATTCGATCGATTCAAAGTAAATAAATTAATAAAAAATAAAAAATAAAAAATAAACAATTATAATATTATAATATCGATTCAACTGCCAATTGAACTAAATAGGTTCAATCAGTCTATATTGATTTACAAGTTAACTAGTGTTTTTACCTCTCATTAGATCGATACCCTGGTAGATTCTTAATCCAACCGATCCAATCTAATTTAGATAATAGTTTTTTTTTATATTTTAAATTATTTTTAAAAAATCTATATATTTTAAGTGGAATTGTCGAAATTAATAAAGAATTGTTAATTAATAATTTAGGGTGCAAATAAACAAAATGGCATTTTTTGAATAAAATAATTGACTAGTATGCATTAAGTTTATCAAAATCTTGGACATAGAAAAATATGCATTTGTAACATGTTTTTCCTGAATGTAGATTAATGTAATGTTATTCATGACAACATTTGGACTTTTAAATTTGAATTCATCGTGAGCGAATAATAGTATAATATCGCATCATGAAAAAAAAATTAAAAAATCCTAAATGATTTATAAATAAATATTAATTGTACAGGCCAATTTTGGGCTAAACCTAAAACCCAACTAACCTAGCCCAATACCCTAAACCAACCTAGCCCAATACCCAAAACCAACACCAGCCCGAAATAGTGAAGCCCGATAGGCCCAAGTCTCCAAATTTTTTGGAAAGCCAGAAACCCTAGGGTTTCTGGCGCCGTTGCCCATACACTGCTCCACTATAGCGGCCCCATACCCCCACGCGTCTGACACCAGCTGCCACCGCCCAAGCATCTGCCACCACCGCCCATGCCCACTTGCTCTGCAAAACCTGCAAAACAACAAAGAACAGAGAGCAAAAATAAGGCTATAAAAGCCGAAACAAGCATGTAAACAGGGGGAGAAGAACCGATTTGTAAATAGAGGGGGAATCGATCTGGTCTTTTGCAAAAAAAAAGAGATCTCTTTTTGTAACTCTTTGCAAGATTCGAAGAAAACAGAAATAAAAAAGGTTGTTTTTTTTGTCTTTTCCGTTTATTTTATTTTATTTCGAAACAAAAATAAAAAAGGGGGCATTTTTACCTTTTTTTGCCGTCACCGGAGCGTTCAGGAGGTCGAGGAGAGGCATCGGAGAGAAAAAGGGGAGACTTTTGGTCTCCCTGCCGCCGTGCACGGCGGCGCCGGCGCTGGCGACCGGTGGCCGGCACGGTGGCTCTTGCTCAGGCCCTTAACCGGAGAAGAAGGAGAGGGGAGAGTGTTTTTGAAGTCTTTTTCTGAAAAGAAGAAGAAGAATGAAATTTTTTTAAAAAAACTGACTTAAATAGGCTTCCAAAACGACGTCGTTTTGGGCAGCCTTCTTAGGTACCAAAACGGCGTCGTTTTGGCTTTGACCCGATCCACCCGACCCGCCTGCCAAGGATCCGCGTGTTTTCTATCAAGGGGTTATTTGCGCTTCAGGCCCTTCCGCATTTTCAGTCTGTTTCAATTTGGACCATTTGTCTTTTTTCTCCTATTTTAATTTGGACCACGAATTTGTTCCCTTTTTTAATTTGATCCTCAAATAGTTGGGCCCCTAAGGAAGGGACGCGTGGCCTGAAAATCGGGTTTATTACCCATTTAGCCCTTCTTCCTTCCGCGCCCTTATATTTTGGTCCTCCTTTGTGGATTTTATTATAGTCTTAACCTTTAAATTTTATTTTTATCACAAATTGACCCATTTCTTTATTTTTGTTGTTTTATTAACTAATCTAGCTATTATTATATTTTCCCATTATATATATGTATATTTACGTCACCATTATTATACCATTTAGTTTTACATTGTTATTGTTATATTTTATTTATATTTACTCATTTAAATTTTGAATATATTTGTCCTATTATCATTATTATAACTATTTATATATATCATCTTATCATATATTTATATCTTATTATATATATATCTATATATCCCTTTATAGACACGTTTTTTTTAGCTTATATACATGCATACATATACGTCTATATCCATCATTCATTTTTATAAAATATATGTATATACGTCTTTTTTTACATATATATGTACATACTTACACTGTTTTATTTTGCAATAGACAAACTTATATCATTTATTTTATGTAATATATATGTATGCACATACCCATTTTTTTATTTATATATGTACATATTTATACTTTTATAATATATATACATGTGTATGTACGTGTTTTTATATATATATACACACATACTTATACATATTATTTATATTTTAAAATCTATATTTTTCTTACGTATTTTCTATATTTTATAATTCACATACATATGTTTTTTTTATATATATATCGCAATACATATTAGCATCGTGTTTCATTTTGCCCAATATATCAAAATCTATTTCAAATAAATTAAATCTCGTTTTTAGATATTTGAAAAGTTGTGCCCTAACTTTCTGGATTTCGATTTTCACAATAAATCCAAACACGTGAATATTTTCAAACTCGAGTTTTCAAACGATCTCGGGAATTAAGAAAAGATCGTGTCCTAACTTACTAGGCATGATCCCTTTTCTAAACTCGAGATAATTAAAAGTCTTGTTAAATAAATAAATTTTTCGGCATGTACTCTCGTATCGGGAATTTGATACGTTGTGTCCTAATGCATTGGATATGACATGTCGTTTTCTCGGGATGAGGATTTTTTTAATAAAGGCAATATTTTGCGTTTGGAAATTCGAGAAAACATGCCCTAAGGTGCCGGGTGTCGATTTTTCTCGTTCAACCAAATAGCTAAATATCCTTCCGAAAATTTCAAAATAAGGCAATATTTTGCATTCGAAAATTCAAGGAACGTGCCCTAATGTGCTGGGTTTCGATTTCCCGATTGACCGAATAGCCAAATATCCTCTTGAATTTTAATCCATGTCATTCGAGTTTTTTTCGGATCGTATTTTAAATTTCTTTAAAGTTTTCAGTTTTTCGACACTAAGACATTAAGTAATCAACTAGGTACCAATTTTGGGCGTATCGAGGGTGCTAATCCTTCCTCGTGCGTAACCGACTCCCGAACCCATTTTTCTGAATTTCATGGACCAAACTTGTTGTTTTAATAAAATCAAACCGTTTATTAAAAACAACCACTTTTCGAGGTGACCCGATCACACCTCATCTAAAAAGATCGGTGGCGACTCCCGTTTTTTTTGTTTCGTCAAAACCCAAGTCGACCCCGTTTTCATCCAAAAAAATGGTGTCAATAGCTTGGCGACTCCGCTGGGGAAAATAAGAGAGTCAAGCCACGTGTTGATTATTTCTTGTCTTTTTGTTGAAAGTGGAAAATTCGATTTAAATTTACGATCCTCTCATTGCATCTCTTTTGTTTTGAGTTATATTTTTTTTTTGTGTTCTGTATTTTATTTTACACCTCTGCACATTGCATTGCATGACCGCTGGTCATACCCTTTTAAGTGGGAGTGAGAAACTACGCCTTCGTGAGGTTTTCACCTCCGCATGGGATAGTGAATCGCTTCCGGGATACATCCGTACCTATGTCTTCGTGAGATTTTCATCTCCGCATGGCCATAGGGAAATGTATCCCCCTGAACCGAACTCGGTCCGCATGAGCCTACAATGGGTGAGGATCAAGGAATCTGCTGGTTCAGGTACCCTTACTTTAGAACCAAACCTCATGTAGTGAACCTTAGGAGCTCACCCTAGGTAGAACCACTTCGAACCCCTAGTATTCACCCAAATAGGTGTTCTATTTATTCTTGCTTGCTTTTGCTTTGTACTAACATGTTTTCTTTTTGTCATGATTGCATTGCATTTTCATCATAAAAAGAGGTGTTGATTCACGTTCAATTGCTAAATAGAGAGCTTGTCATAAGAAAATGGGTTTCTTGATAAAGTGGATGACGATACGGTTGTCCTAATACGGTCCGAGAAGATATAACAAAAGAAGGATGATAGTTCAGTAGAGGACTATACAACTTTGCCTCGTTGCCTGAAGACTCAAGATGACAAAGATTATTTGAGAACCGCTAAACTTTTTAAAGAGAAGCCAACGAGCATCACAAGGATGAGTGAGTAATGAGTCGCGGCCCAGATGAAGAAAAAAGAGATAGAAGGGATGTCCCTTTTGAAGAGTTCGGGAGATTTATCTTAACGCTCGAATGAAGAAGAGGATCGAATGTCCCCGCCTATGACGGAAAAGCCGTATATATATCTGCTTTATGTAAATAGATTTGTTTTCTATTCCAGTTGTTCTAATAGAATTGAACCAAGAATCAACGTTTCTTTTGGCATTCATTTCATGCATTTGCATTACATTGCATCATATGCATTAGACTTTCACGAAGTGACCCTAACTAGGTAAAATTATTTCAGTTACCCTGGAAACCAACAAAAATCTAATCAAATATCACTACGGTACTCGTCGCCAAACGAAAGCAATGGATCAAAGGTTGGAAAGATTGGAACAGTTGCAACGAGAGATGCAAGATCAGATGCACGAACGACTGGAAAAAATCCAGCAAGACATGTTAGAATCCCAGAACACTGTGATGAACCAAGTAAAGCAATTATTGACTGGAAGGAATGACAAAGGAAAAGGCCCTTTAGTTGATGCTGGGGATGATCACGATGACCCTGCCTATCCTCCAGGTTTCACCCCAACTAACATCCAAGCGCAACCAGAGGTGTACCCGCAGAGGGCACCTGTTACCATTAGATCCCAATACCAGGTCGGTGCCCCAGCATCGATGAACTTTCCAACAGGCTCGGGTTCTAATCCCGGTGATAATCCTACCAACCCCGTGTTTCCTGATCTCGATAACATGGCAGAGATAGAGAAAGCGAAAATGGACTTGTCAAAACAACTTGAGGACCGATGTAGATGGCTAGAGGAGAAATTTAGAGCCATGGAGAACACCGACTACCATTGTGGAGTCGACGCCAAGGACTTGAGTTTGGTACCTGATCTAGTACTCCCTCCCAAATTCAAAATGCCGGAGTTTGAAAAGTACAACGGGACTAGTTGTCCTGAAGCTCATATAACTATGTTCTGTCGAAGAATGACAGGATACATCAACAATGATCAACTGTTGATCCACTGCTTCCAGGACAGTCTGATCGGGTCTGCAGCTAAGTGGTACAACCAGTTAAGCCGCGTCAACATCCATTCATGGAAGGACTTAGCACAGGCTTTCATAAAGCAGTACAACCATGTGACAGATATGACACCCGATAGAATCACATTGCAGAACATGGAAAAGAAGCAAAGTGAGAGCTTTAGGCAATATGCCCAAAGATGGAGAGAGGTCGCGACACAGGTCCAGCCACCTCTTTTAGAGAAAGAAACCACGATGCTTTTCATCAACACTCTGAAAGCACCGTTCTTTAACCACATGTTAGGAAGTGCTACCATGAGCTTCTCAGATGTAGTGATGTCTGGTGAAATGATTGAAAATGCAGTAAGAAGTGGGAAGATAGATGCGGAAGAAGGCATCAAGAGATCAACCCCAAAGAACAAAGACAATGAGGTGAACAACACGAGTACATATAGCAAGGGTTATTCAAAACCAATTACGGTGAATCAGCCAAGAAAAATGGTCGCTAACCAACAAGGCTCATTGAGACAAGAACCTGGAGTGAAACCAGGTACTGAGAACCTTCAGTTCACACCAATTCCAATGTCATATGAAGAGTTGTATCAAAATTTATTCGATGCGCATGTTATTTCCCCTTCCTACTCAAAACCCCCACAACCTCCATATCCTAAGTGGTATAATGCGAACACACACTGTGACTACCACGCAGGAATTACGGGGCACTCAATAGAGAATTGCATCACCTTCAAGAAACTAGTTGAAAAACTCATCAACATGGGTATTGTCAAGTTGGGTGACTCATCTACTGCAGAAAATCTGTTACCCAATCATGATTGACAATAAGGTGAATACGATGTATGAAGAGATATTGGGAAGTGTTCACATCAATGACATGCATGAAGACACAACTGAAGAGGGAACTTTGTTAGATGTCTGCCCTCATAAACTTGGAAGTGTTCTAAATAAATCAGACTGTAAAAGAAGTCTCTGTAGTATTTAGAGCCTACTCAGAGTAATATTCAGAACAAACTTGTTGCTTTTAGCCTGAAGCAATATGAATTTTTTGTGAAATAGGCTCATGTCTGAACGTCGTTATTTTAATGAAATGCATCTTTGCGATCATTTTTGAGCTAATATTCTTTCATTCTTTATGAATAATTACTTTTAATCTTTCATTCTTTCTCCAAAATCATTCATTTATTCATAATTATACTGTACAGATAATTATTCTTAAATTCATACATTCTTTGTATATTCTTTTGCACCAACAACAGGTCCCTGAATATCAACGACATGAATAACACTGCTACAGACTCAGAATCTCCTTTTGAGCGAGACATGTGTTTAGAGAAATCTCATGACTTCGAAGATGACATAGATTGTGGCCTATCTCCGTACTTATTGAGGAGGGTAGAACAAGGTGAAAACAGATTCCACCTTACAAAAAATCAATGGAGTCCATGTGAGGCATGAAGGTTACTAGGTCGATCTCGCAAAAAAAAGGTCTGGTGGTCATCAGTTTATCTTCACGGGAAGAAGCTGCTTCATATGCCAATGTCACGAAGTCGACAGTAAATTTTTTGAAAAATCACGAAAAGTCGAAAAGAATCATATTTGACAATGCACTAAATTTGAACAAGAGCAAAATATAAGAAGTTTGCAGTCTGTTCAAGATTAACACCTTATCACCAAAAAAAACTCTCTCAGGGCAACGCCCTCTTTTTGGGCTTATCGCGGTTTTACCTATTGAGGTCGAGATTTCCTTCTCTTTGAGTTTTTGGATCCAATCCTGATTGGAGAGGAATGTTCAAAATATCTATCATGGTCAAATGTACCAAAAACAAATGGTATGAGTTCACCAAAACAAGGTTTGCTCCAGAGAATTCCACAAGGGGGACCCGATATCAAAGAAGATCCTTCCCATACAAAAGGGACTTCAGAAGAAAGTGGATGTCAAGCCAGAAGGACCTTATGTGGAAGGCTTTATCTGGGAGAGTGTAGGTATTGACCAAGATAGATGGCGAGAACTTGCCTAATCTTGAGAATTTTGATTCAAGGAACAAATACTTCACTTAAAAAAAAAGAGAATTAATGAAAAAGAAGAAAAGAAAAATGAGTGAAAAAAGGAGAGGCCAAGGTGAAAACCCGCAAAGGGCGCCTTGAGACCAAAGGGGCTTGAGTTGAAAACCCTAAAAAAAAGGGCGACTCAAATGTTGGATCAAATTGGGGCATGAGGCGATCAGAGCATCTCAAATTTTGATCAAATCGGGGCATGTAATGATCTTGCTATACCTGATTCAACAGGAAAGGGTAGGTAGCATCTTGGGGCATCGACAAAGTCTTGTAGATCTCCTAAACACATGTCAAACACAGAATGGTCTTTCAAAGAGTTGGTACAGAGAAGTTCAAGCTACGATATCTGGGGCATCTTGTCCTCATACTTTTTTTCTCTTGGAATACTTCATTCTTTTTCAAGATACGTGTTCCCAATTAATTCCCCTTTTATTCTTGCTATCCTTGATAGTTTATCCATTTTGAGCTATGCTCTCAAATCAATTCTATTTTATCTATCGTTATGATCTTTTGCAAGCATGTTGCATTGGAATAATGATTAATGGACTAATAAAACTTTCACGAAGGAAGTTTTGCATATTACTCTGAAAAGTTTCTAAATAATATAGGAGCCTGAAGCAGGACAATTGTTTAGAACACTCCAAATTTAAAGGTTGGAAATTTGGGAAGGAATAGTCTAAGTTTAGACTTTCTCTTTGGATTTTTGTTGTCAAACACGTTGATTGACAAGATGCCATGTTGGTGACAAAGCTTGAATAAACAAGAAAGTGATGGTCTTCAGGCAATAGGAAGAGGTTACCTCGGGAAGGAGAGCCCTCGTTTGCGCATGAGTCGTTGGTACGACACATTGGGAATGATGTAAGGGACCAGAAGGATTTAAATCTTATACCCTTGAATTGCGATAGGAGAAGATTGACAAAAGCCATATCTTTCTACCCTGGGGTTACAGTGGGAGATTGATGGTACAAATTTTATGTCCCAGTGGATTGAACTATGATGTTCACAGTGGGGGCAATCAGATTACGTGTTTCTTTGGAAATACCAGCTGGTCAAGAAGGCGTTGCGACACGTTAGTGATAAAGCCTTAATAAGCTTTTGAGCGATGATAACCTAAGCATTAAGGAATCATTTTCATGACATTCTGCAAATGTCATTCACGCACATCTAGTTAGGAACATTTGATCCATTCTGATCATGCCATCCTAATCATTAGGCATAATTAGGTTCATTATACAGGTCATGTTCCCTAGAGAACAGATCAGTAAAAATCAAAGACAAACCTTGCCTCTCTCGTTTGTAGCAGAGCTGGTTGAAGATAGCAAATCTTGCCTTCCTGCATTGACAGCGAAGCAGATCGAAGACAAACCTTGCCTCTCTCGTTTGTAGCAGAGCAGGTTGAATATTGCAGATCTTGCCTTCCTGTATTTGGCAGCGAAGCAGATCAAAGATGGCAGATTTTACCTCCCTGACTACAGTGGAGTACATTGAAGCCGATAACTCTATCTCCCTGCATTTGGCAGTGGAATAGATTGAAGATCAAAGATGGCAGATTTTACCTCCATGTGACTATAGTGGAGTACATTGAAGCCGATAACTCTATCTCCCTGTATTTGGCAGTGGAATAGATTGAAGATCGAAGATGGCAGATTTTACCTCCCTGACTACAGTGGAGTACATTGAAGCCGATAACTCTATCTCCCTACATTTGGCAGTGGAATAGATTGAAGATCGAAGATGGTAGATTTTACCTCCATGTGACTATAGTGGAGTACATTGAAGCCGATAACTCTATCTCCCTGTATTTGGCAGTGGAATAGATTGAAGATCGAAGATGGCAGATTTTACCTCCCTGACCACAGTGGAGTACATTGAAGCCGATAACTCTATCTCCCTGTATTTGGTAGTGGAATAGATTAAAGATTGTAGATCTTGCCTTCCTGTATTTGGCAGCAAAGCAGATCGAAGATAACAGATCCTATCTTTCTATATTGGTAGGAAGTGGATCGAAGATGCAGATCTTGTCTTCCCATATTGGTGGCGAAGTAGATCGCAGAAAGCAGATCTTCTCTTCATGTATTGGCGTGAAGTAGATCGAAGATAACAGGTCTTATCTTCCTATATTGATAGGAAGTGGATCGAAGATGCAGATCTTGTCTTCCCATATTGGTGGCGAAGTGGATCGCAGAAAGCAGATCTTGTCTTCATGTATTGGCGTGAAGTAGATCGAAGATAGCAGGTCCTATCTTTCTATATTGGTAGGAAGTGGATCGAAGATGCAGATCTTGTCTTCCCATATTGGTGGCGAAGTAGATCGCAGAAAGCAGATCTTGTCTTCATATATTGACGTGAAGTAGATCAAAGATAACAGGTCCTATCTTCCTATAATGATTGGAAGTGGATCGACGACGCAGATCCTGTCTTCCCATACTGGTGGTGAAGTAGATCGAAGAAAGCAGATCGACGATGGCGGATTTTACCTCCCTGACTACAGTGGAGTACATTGAAGCCAATAACTCTATCTCCCTGCATTCAACAGTGGAATAGAGTGAAAAACACAAATCTCATCCCCATAGAGTCGTAACAGAGCAGATTGAAGCTTAGATCTTATCTTTATGAAGTTACATTGGAGTAGATCGAAGCTACAAGGCATATGTCAGAAAATGTAGTAGATTGAATCTAAAGCTACAAGATGCAGTGGATTGGAAGAAGATTATCTGAACCAGAAGAACACCAATGAAGTCAAGACCCAGCAAGACCAGGCAAAATTGGCCTTTCATTATGTCTTTGCTCCATTCCCGTTACACGACAATGAGCAAAGAGGGGCAGCTGTACAGGCCAATTTTGGGCTAAACCTAAAACCCAACTAACCTAGCCCAATACCCTAAACCAACCTAGCCCAATACCCAAAACCAACACCAGCCCGAAACAGTGAAGCCCGATAGGCCCAAGTCTCCAAATTTTTGGAAAGCCAGAAACCCTAGGGTTTCTGGCGCCGTTGCCCATACACTGCTCCACTATAGCAGCCCCATACCCCCACGCGTCTGACACCAGCTGCCACCGCCCAAGCATCTGCCACCACCGCCCATGCCCACTTGCTCTGCAAAACCTGCAAAACAACAAAGAACAGAGAGCAAAAATAAGGCTATAAAAGCCGAAACAAGCATGTAAACAGGGGGAGAAGAACCGATTTGTAAATAGAGGGGGAATCGATCTGGTCTTTTGCAAAAAAAAAAGAGATCTCTTTTGTAACTCTTTGCAAGATTCGAAGAAAACAGAAATAAAAAAGGTTGTTTTTTTTGTCTTTTCCGTTTATTTTATTTTATTTCGAAACAAAAATAAAAAAGGGGGCATTTTTACCTTTTTTGCCGTCACCGGAGCGTTCAGGAGGTCGAGGAGAGGCATCGGAGAGAAAAAGGGGAGACTTTTGGTCTCCCTGCCGCCGTGCACGGCGGCGCCGGCGCTGGCGACCGGTGGCCGGCACGGTGGCTCTTGCTCAGGCCCTTGACCGGAGAAGAAGGAGAGGGGAGAGTGTTTTTGAAGTCTTTTTCTGAAAAGAAGAAGAAGAATGAAATTTTTTTTAAAAAACTGACTTAAATAGGCTTCCAAAACGACGTCGTTTTGGGCAGCCTTCTTAGGTACCAAAACAGCGTCGTTTTGGCTTTGACCCGATCCACCCGACCCACCTGCCAAGGATCCGCGTGTTTTCTATCAAGGGGTTATTTGCGCTTCAGGCCCTTCCGCATTTTCAGTCTGTTTCAATTTGGACCATTTGTCTTTTTCTCCTATTTTAATTTGGACCACGGATTTGTTCCCTTTTTTAATTTGATCCTCAAATAGTTGGGCCCCTAAGGAAGGGACGCGTGGCCTGAAAATCGGGTTTATTACCCATTTAGCCCTTCTTCCTTCCGCGCCCTTATATTTTGGTCCTCCTTTGTGGATTTTATTATAGTCTTAACCTTTAAATTTTATTTTTATCACAAATTGACCCATTTCTTTATTTTTGTTGTTTTATTAACTAATCTAGCTATTATTATTATATTTTCCCATTATATATATGTATATTTACGTCACCATTATTATACCATTTAGTTTTACATTGTTATTGTTATATTTTATTTATATTTACTCATTTAAATTTTGAATATATTTGTCCTATTATCATTATTATAACTATTTATATATATCATCTTATCATATATTTATATCTTATTATATATATATCTATATATCCCTTTATAGACACGTTTTTTTAGCTTATATACATGCATACATATACGTCTATATCCATCATTCATTTTTATAAAATATATGTATATACGTCTTTTTTTTACATATATATGTACATACTTACACTGTTTTATTTTGCAATAGACAAACTTATATCATTTATTTTATGTAATATATATGTATGCACATACCCATTTTTTATTTATATATGTACATATTTATACTTTTATAATATATATACATGTGTATGTACGTGTTTTTATATATATACACATACTTATACATATTATTTATATTTTAAAATCTATATTTTTCTTACGTATTTTCTATATTTTATAATTCACATACATATGTTTTTTATATATATATCGCAATACATATTAGCATCGTGTTTCATTTTGCCCAATATATCAAAATCTATTTCAAATAAATTAAATCTCGTTTTTAGATATTTGAAAAGTTGTGCCCTAACTTTCTGGATTTCGATTTTCACAATAAATCCAAACATGTGAATATTTTCAAACTCGAGTTTTCAAACGATCTCGGGAATTAAGAAAAGATCGTGTCCTAACTTACTGGGCATGATCCCTTTTCTAAACTTGAGATAATTAAAAGTCTTGTTAAATAAATAAATTTTTCGGCATGTACACTCGTATCGGGAATTTAATACGTTGTGTCCTAATGCATTGGATATGACATGTCGTTTTCTCGGGATGAGGATTTTTTTTAATAAAGGCAATATTTTGCGTTTGGAAATTCGAGAAAACATGCCCTAAGGTGCTGGGTGTCGATTTTTCTCGTTCAACCAAATAGCTAAATATCCTTCCGAAAATTTCAAAATAAGGCAATATTTTGCATTCGAAAATTCAAGGAACGTGCCCTAATGTGCTGGGTTTCGATTTCCCGATTGACCGAATAGCCAAATATCCTCTTGAATTTTAATCCATGTCATTCGAGTTTTTTTCGGATCGTATTTTAAATTTCTTTAAAGTTTTCAGTTTTTCGACACTAAGACATTAAGTAATCAACTAGGTACCAATTTTGGGCGTATCGAGGGTGCTAATCCTTCCTCGTGCGTAACCGACTCCCGAACCCATTTTTCTGAATTTCATGGACCAAACTTGTTGTTTTAATAAAATCAAACCGTTTATTAAAAACAACCACTTTTCGAGGTGACCCGATCACACCTCATCTAAAAAGATCGGTGGCGACTCTCGTTTTTTTTGTTTCGTCAAAACCCAAGTCGACCCCATTTTCATCCAAAAAAATGGTGTCAACATTAATAATTTTATTTAACATGATAAAATATTAAATAATTATAAGTTTTGGTTAATTATAAGCCTGGTATTGCTACTGTATTGATCTGTTATAAGCATGTCATGTTGTATTGCATGAGGTGGGACGATATGAGCGGAGGAAGAGTCAACAGTTTATCTAGAACGACCAGTGGTTCATCCACAACGTATTTTAGTTGGGAGTTTATCTGCAATGATCAATGATTCATCCACTACGTATTTCAATCGATAGTCTATTTGCAACGACCAGTGATTCATCCAAAATGTACTGGCAGCTTTCATCTGCAACAATGGCTGGTTCATCCACCAATATTTTTATCGTTAGCAGTTCATCTGTAATGATCAGTGGTTTATCCATAACATGGTGTAATGGTAGAGGAGTTCTGGGGAACTCCTATTGTGGTGTGTGGCGAAGTTGGGTAGGATCTATTCTAATAAGTTGAAACTGCATCGCCATTCATGAACATATGCATTCATAAACTGTGAATTTTGAAATTTTATGATATTGATGTGTTGATCTAAAGAATTGATGCTTTGAATCGCTATATGAGTGTAACACCCGCAAAAAATCTCATCTCCTTGAGTATTTTAGACTTGAAAGGATACAGAATTAATATCGAGTCGAGCGACATTAAAGTATCTCGTGGAGTTCTCATTTTGTTAAAAGGTAAAAGGACCTGCAGCCTTTATATTTTGAAAGGTTATATAGTGACTAGTGAAATCGGACATCCCTTGTCAGTTTCGGAGTCAAAGTCAACTTCATTGGAGCGGAGGCAACTTGGTCATAGGAGAGAAAAATGTATGACCGTTTCGTTGAAAAGAGGTTCTCTTTTGGATGCAGGTTTTGAAAAGTTAGGCCATTGTGTTCGTGAAAATTAGACTCGGGTTTTTTTTAATTTGGCATTGTACAAGTCGAAGGCTAGAAGTCTTCCAGTTTCTAAGCACAAATTCGACTCAATTAATTCCCTGCATAGTTCAAGATAGGCACGTGGCAGGCTTTGGAAAAGATTTATTGTGGAAATATGAGTCAAGGTGGAGATTTGTTGAGTATGACTCCTATTTCAGTCAAATTTGATAAATAATCTTTCAGTTAAACTATGTTTATTTGTTTCAATCAAACTCTGATTAGTCTCAATTATTTTATTATTATTTGAGCTATAAATTTATCCTATAAATAGGCTATTTTACAACCTTAGAAAAAAACACCCACTAGAGATTAGAACTCATAACACATTTAGAGAATTTTGTGTTTACGTTTTGAGAGTTCTTTGTTTTTGGGTTTTCGGTGTTTAGGTTTTATCTCCATCTTTTGTACTCTTCGTTCTTTTGCCATTATAATAAAATTATCTTTGCCCGTTATTTTTTTATCCTCTTTGGAGGGGTTTTTCCACGTTAAATTTATGTGTTCAATTTCTTAATTTATTCCGCTATTTTTTTTTCCGCTATTTTTTTTTATTTGTTGCTTAATCAGGTCGATCTTAACACCTCTCAATAGATAGATACCCAAGTAGATTCTAAATCCAACTATCTAATCTAATTTAGATAATATATTTTTATATTTTAAATTATTATAAAAAAATCTATATATATTTTAAGTTGAATTGTCGAAATTAATAAAGAATTGTTAATTAATAATTTAGGGTGCAAATAGACATACTGGCATTTTTGGATATAGATATTTTGAATAAAATAATTGACTAGTATGCATTAAGTTTATCAGAATGATGTAACATAGAAAATTATGCTTTTTTAACATGTTTTTCCTGAAAGTAGATTGATGTAATGTCATTCATGATGACATTTGGACTTTTTAATTTGAATTCATCGTGAATGAAGAATAGTATAATATCGCATCATTAAAATAAAATTAAAAAATTGTGAATTATTTATAAATAAGTATTAATAATTTTAATTAACATGATTAAATATTAAATAACTATAAGTTTTTGTTAATTGTAAGTCTGGTATTGCTACTGTATTGATCTGTTATAAGTATGTCATGTTGTATTGCATGAGGTGGGATGATATGAGCGAAGGAAGAGTCGGCATTTTATCTAGAATGACCAGTGATTCATTCACAATGTATTTTAGTTGACAATTTATCTGCAATGATCAGTGATTCATCCACAATGTATTTCAATCGATAGTCTATTTGCAATGACCAGTGATTTATCCAAAATGTACTGGCAGCTTTCATCTGCAACGATGGCTGGTTCATCCACCAATATTTTTATCGTTAGTAGTTCATCTCTAATGATCAGTGGTTTATCCACAACATGGTGTAAAGGTAGAGGAGTTCTGGGGAACTCCTATTGTGGTGTGTGGCGAAGTTGGGTAGGATCTATTCTAATAAATTGAAACTGCATCACCATTCATGAGCATGTGCATTCTTAAACTATGGATTTTGAAATATTATGATATTGATGTGTTGATCTAAAGAATTGATGCTTTGAATCGTTATATGAGTGTAACACCCCAATAAAATTTGAAATGTGATTGTTAAGTTGTGTTGTGATTATGAGTCTGCTTCTATGGTTGTGTTTTGCTTGCTCACCTAAGATCTGAGGTTTGAGTCGTGTAACTTTTGGAATCCTGTTAATTTCTTTTACTTGAACCCTTAACTTAGGATTAGAGGTGTCCACGGGCAGAAAAAAATTTTGGCCCGCCTCCTAGGACCGGGCCCGACTCGGCCCGAAATATGGGTCTGAAATTTTGTCCAGGCTCGACCCGGGAAAAAATCTTAAGCCCGAGCCCTACCCATTTTTTAATAAACACCAAACAAAATTTTAAAAATAAAAAATAAAAATAAAAGTATTTTAAAATTAAAAAATAAAAATAAAAATATATATTTATTATATTCAGGCCGGGCCGGGCTAGGCCCGGGATAAAAAAGTGGTGCCCAAGGCCCGGCCTGTTTTCTAAACAGGCCTCATTTTTTACCTAAACACATATTTTGGGCCTATATTTTTACCCGAACCCTCCTATATTTCGGGCGGGCCGTCCGGCTGGGTCGGGTCGCCCGGCCCATGGACACCTCTACTTAGGATTCCTTGTTTAAATTTAATTCCGTGCATTTTGCGTCAAGAATGAGCTTGTTGGTTCAATGGTTAAACATTTATCTATGTAAGTAGTCTTGTGTTCATATCTTGGCTTGTGGATTAGGGAATATGTTTTTTCACTTCTCCATAATATTGATTTCATTTTTTTTAGAAGTCAAATGGTTTTACGTTAGCTCCTTCCTTTTTTCGTCATCCTTGTTGTTCTTTTCTCTCTTCTTCTTTCTTTTTCTTTTTCTCTTCTTTTTTTATTGGTAATTGTCTAAAAAAATTGCTACGTATAATGTTCGGTTCGGTTAATCGTTGAATCATACTACGTTATCGGTTGTTCGGTACTTAAAGGTAAGATTTTGATGCAATAATTTTAATAGTTAGGAGTAGTTGTGTGTTCTTGAATTTCCAAAGTGAGGATGTTGATTGTTTGTTTTGCTTTGTTGTAGTGGTCACGAAAATGTAGGGGAAGGTTAAAGACGGCTATTGTTCCTCTCGTTGCCTAGAATTCGGGTGTACGCTATTAGATTTTTGGTAAGTAAGTTTGTTCATTCGATTTTTGCCTCGAAGGTTTCGACGTTGTTGTTGTTGTTGTTGTTATGTTTTAACATTTTCTTAAAGTCCCGATAATTGAGTGGTGGAATTCTAGTTTTTAGGTTTTTGGCATCTCGGGTTGCTTCAGGGTTGTTATTACTTATAGGTACGGTATCGAAACCCTTATTGTTTGTGTTCTCGAGCGCTGAAATTAGGACAGTCGACGACACACGGGCTGCCACACGGGCGTGTGCGCAGGCTGTGTGTGACACACGAACGTGTGGTGTGTAACACCCCAAAAATCCCTTATATTTATTTCTGTAAATTTGTGACACAAATATATGTCTGCTTCAGTGGTTATGAGTTCTAGGAGTGTCTGAGAAGTCTTGGTTTCAAGCATTGTCTTGGGCTAAATTTTTAATTTTAATTTAATAAAGCCTTGCTTTTGTCCAGTAGGCTTATAGTTAAATTTTGGTAAAAATATGTCAAAATGGGCCTGTTGGTCTGGTGGTTAAGTGGAGGGCAAGTGAGCAAGAGGTCTGGAGTTTGAGTACTTGCGCAGACATGACATTTATTTTTACTGCTTGTTTCATGTTGGTGTTGTGGTTTGACCGAAACTCTGAAAAGTTTGAGTGGGGTTTCAATTTGGTGGTTGAGGAGATTTGTGTTAGAGTGATTTGGGGAGAAAAATAAGGGTGAAGGAGGTTGGATAGAACCGAAATTGGTGGTGGCAAATTCGGCTGGCCTTTCTTATTCTCTCAATTTTCTGACCGTTCTCTCTTCTTAACTTTTGGGTTATCTCTGTCGATTTTATTTTTTTCCCATTTTGTTGCTACTGAATTCCTTTGGTTCTTACTAAAGTTTTGAATGTTCTTCTTACTCTCTCTTCCCTAGCCGAATCGTATTTGATCTTCTTCCCAAATTTCGGTTTTTTTTTCTCTATTAGGACACCCTTTCTTGAAGTACTGACAATGTTTTGTGTTGTTTTAGTGGGTGTCGAATTGTTCCTTTTTGTTCTTTATCCTTTCCCCTTTCAAAATTATCTCTCCATCCCACGGCAATTGTGGTTCTTGCATCTATCTTTGGCGGTTTTGTGTGTGTGGTTTCGATAAGTGAGTTCCTAGTTTTTGGCTAATGGTAGTCGTTAGGGTTTTAATTTTTTTTATTTCTTTATCTTCTTGGGCAGTAGCAAATTTCGGAGAAAGAGACTAGACGCGAAGGGAACTTTAGTCAATCATTCGAGAGTTGTAGGTAAGTTTGGAGGTTCCATATTATAATGAGTTATTCGTTTATATTTAGTTTGAATGCATTTCAGAGAATTAATCTGGTGTTTATCAATCAATGGTTAGGTAGTAGAGTGCTCCGGTATACAAACGCATCGAAAACAGCTCAAGTGTGTAAAAACAATTTTAAAACTAGGAATCGATGAAAATTCAAAAATGTGATTGTCGACGCTACACCGGTGTGCGGCCACCCGTGTGGTAGGTTATGTGACCGAACATAAGCGTATGATCGATGAGGCCGGCAGAATTAGACCGTGTGGGCCACACAAGCACGTAGGCCCCATACGGGTGGACCACACATGTATGTAGGAATATTGGGTCAGGCTGTGTGATCCACATGGCCAAGGCCATTTTGGGTCATGTGGGCTACACTGACGTGTGAGCCCACACAGGCATACAGCATAGGCCTCTGGGCCCATTTTCACTGTTTGACTACTAAGGTTGCACGGGTCGCCCGAGTTGACTGTGGACCTACTGTCGAGTTGGTAAGCTTACCTGGACCCCTTATTGACTAAAATAACTGAAAGACCGTTATATGCCTATATGAGATAGATATGTATGTTTGTATATTGAGCATGTTATTCACACTGTACTGATTATACATGATACCAATACATGATTGTATGATACATTGCATTGGGTTGGGGATTGAAATTGATTGGAGGAAGTGTACTGAAAGGCCTCGAGCCTAACATACTGGCAGCTCAGCTGCAACTACTGTCTAGTGCCGCATTCTGTATTTTTTGTAGTGTAGGGATAGGTGGGTTGATTATATCCCCAGATAGAGTGTAGGGTTGGACAGAAATAGAGTGTAGAGGTTGGTTGGGTAGGACCTGTATACTGTATAATCTGTTACTGTACTGATTATTGTTACTGTAATGGGCCAAGGCCAAAACACATGATTGCTTCTATGCTGAGATGGGCTGAAGCCCAAACTGATATTGTCTCTGACACTGAAAGGCCCAGACTATGATTGCTTTCTTTCTGTTTTCTTTATATAGGATTACACACTGAGTTTTCGTAAACTCACCCTTCTGATTTGACTGTACAGGTAATCCCTAGACATAGGCAGATCGATACGACGGCAGACTCAGCGGTGGCCACACGATCTATTTAACTCGATTTAGTACTTAATTATAATTTTTTTTATTTTGGGGGTATTTTATTGTAATAATGGTCTCTCTGGATTTTTATGTTTAATTTAGGGTTTCTATTGTTTCGACTTAAAACTGCTAGTAGTAGAGATAATCGAGTTTTCAAAACGAAACAAACGTTTTAACAAAATATGCATAAATTGGCAAATTGTTTTAAAAAGCTTCTACGATAAATAACGTTTTGAAAATTTATAACATTTTGAATGAGAATAACTTATGAATATGAATCACGTTTGAAATTGATCGACACGTCTTGGTATTAAGCAAAAGAGAGTGTAAAGAAGTGATAAAGAAATGAGGTTTTTAACGACAACTTAATTTACGAAAAACACTTCCATGTGACGTCTGGGTTGGGTTTGGGCTATTACATTTAGTGGTATCAGAGCTAGGTTATAAAACTTGATTGTGAATTTGGGTTTTAAAACTTTGATTTTAAAGCACTGAATTCTGAATGATTTGAAACATTTTTACTGAATGTGTGGTACACTGAGTCTCCGGCGCCGAACTTGTAAGTTCTCTGAAGCCTTTATATGTTTTAAATTGAAACTAATTTGATATTGAAACTACTATTGATAGTACGAACCAAGGCTACTTTAGCTAGTCTGTACTACAAACACTCAAGTTAGTGTGTATTGATACTGTAGTAAAACCGATAGACACTGCGTTGTACGAAAACAAACGTTACACTTCTGATACTATTTTCATAAAATATTTGTTAATAAGCACTGAAAATCTAAACGGATGCATAAAACTGTTAACACAGATTAACACGAATAGATAATAAGCACAAGGGGTACTCGTTGATGGGGTATGAAAGGCCGTGGTAGAGGTGCTCGAGCTGGGTCGTCATCTTCTGGCAACTTACCTAATTTAGATACAAGTGAGACACTAGCTTCACCTGTGACTGAGACTGAGTCTTATGATCGTGCGGCAGGGGACAACGGACTATCCCAAGCCATGTTAAGGATTCTAGAAAGGGTTGTTGGGCCCAATTCTAGAGCTGGAGGCCGCCGGTCGGTTATGAAACGACTCCGGTCTAACGAAGCTAAGCTTTTCAGGGGTACTGCTGGAGTTGCCCCTAATGTGGCAGAATACTGGATTGAGGCCAGAGATAGGATTATGGATGACCTGGACTACACTTCTGAGCATAAATTAAAGGGTGTTGTATCGTTGCTATGAGATGGGACTTATCAGTAGTGGTTCACTGTTAAGGAGGGCACTCAGCCCGATTGACTAACTTGGGAGTTCTTTAAGTCAGTTTTCCAGGAAAAGTATGTGGGTACCAACTATGTGGATACCCGTAGGAGGGAGTTCTTGAATTTGATTTAGAGAGATAGATCAGTGGCTAAGTATGAGGCCGAGTTTTTACAATTGAGCCACTATACGCGTGGTATGGTGACGATTGAGTATGAGTAATGTGTTCACTTCGAGGATAGCCTCAGGGATAATCTAAGGCTTTTGACAGCTCTACAAAGGGAACGAGACTTTGCTGTACTGGTTGATAAGGTGAAGATCGCCAAGGAGGTGAAGCACACTGAGCGCTAGAATCGTGACAGAGAGAGAGGTAGGAATAAGAGGGAAACAGAGCCCTCGAGTTCCATTCAGAGGCCTAAAAAAAGGCCAGAGTTGATGGGTCAATCAGAGTTGGGGCTCCCATTTCTGCTGCTGGACAACGGTTGTGTACTGACTGTGGTAGGCGCTATCAGGGCGACTGTTGAAAAAGAACTGGGGCATGTTTGAGGTGCGGTTCTCTGGAGCACCGTATAAGAGAGTGTCAGGGAGGTCTGATTAGATGCAAGCTCTGGGTAATAATGCTGCGCAACCACCAAGAGTGGTTCATCAGCCACTGATAGGCCAGGGTTAGGCCAGAGGTGGTAATGGTTTGGGCCGTGGTTAGAGAGCACTGGGCAAAGGTATTAGACATACTAAGGTGAGGCAGCTGGCTCTAGTTTATGCTGCTCATCGTCGAGAGGATGGAGGTACTCTGGACGTCATTACGGGTTCATTCTTTATTTATAATGTACAATATACTGCACTAATAAATATAGGATCCATTCACTCCTATATAGTTTGTACTATATCTAAAAAGTTGGGTATACTGGCTGAAAGTACTATGAGTGAGGTCACTGTACTGAGTCCGTTGGGGCAGTCAAGAAAGGTTAACAAACTGTTTAGAGATGTTCCTCTAGAGGTTCAAGGTGCTATCTTTTTTGCTGATCTAATGGAATTGCCTTTTAGGGAATTTGATCTGATACTGGACTGGACTGGTTGGTTAAACACGGAGTGAGCTTAAATCGTAACTGAGAAGCGTCGGAACTACTTATCGAATGTGATTTCTACATTAAAGGCTGAAAAGTTGGTTCGTAAGGGATATGTACGTATCTAGCTTACATTAGTGTTTCAGTTTCTAGAGATTCTTCGATTAAGGATATCAGGACGGTTAAGGAGTTTCACGTCATTTTTTCTCAAAGAAATACCTAGGTTACCTAAAAATTGTGAAGTAGAGTTTGGGATTGAGCTCCTTCCTAGTACAGCTCCGGTGTCCATCGCCCTTTATAGAATGGCAGCAAAAGAGCTTATGGAGCTTAAGGCCCAGATTCAAAAGCTATTAGATCATGGTTTCATCAGCCCTAGTGTGTCTCTGTGGGGAGCACCAGTTCTGTTTGTAAAAAAGAAGTATGGATCCATGCGTATATGTATTGATTATCGGTAACTAAACAAGTTGACCACAAAGAATAAGTACCCCCTACAGAGAATAGATGATATGTTTAATTAGTTTCGAGGTGCTTCAGTTTTCTCTAAGATTCATCTACGATCAGGGTTTCACCAGTTGAGAGTTATAGAGGCTGACGTGCATAAGACGACATTTAGGACTCGCTATGGTCACTACGAGTTCTTAGTGATGCCATTTGGACTAACGGGTGCACCGACAACTTTTATGGATCTGATGAACTGGATGTTCCAACCCTATCAAGATCAATTCATAGTGGTACTTATTGATGATATATTGGTGTATTCGAAAACTAAGAATGAACATGATGAACACCTCAGAGTGGTTTTACAGATTTTGCTAGAGAAACAACTGTACGCCAAGTTCAGTAAATGTGAGTTCTGGTTACGTGAAGTAACATTTTTAGGACATGTGGTTTCTGCTGAGGGGATTGAGTCGATCCTCGAAAGATTCAGGCTGTCTTGGATTGGAAGCAGCCTAAGACTGTATTTGAGATCTGTAGTTTTCTTGAACTGGTAAGGTATTATCGACGTTTTTTGGAGGGGTTTTTTCTGATTGCCGCACCCTTTACTAATTTGCTACGTAAGGGTGTACCGTTTAACTAGACTGATGTGCAGCAAAAGAGCTTTGTGAAGCTCAAGACTGTACTGGCGAAGGCCCAGGTTGTAATACGGCCAGAGTCTAGAAAGAAGTTTACTGTGTATAGTGATGTATCACATGTCGGTTTGGGATGTGTATTGATATAAGAGGGTAAGGTGGTAGTGTACGCGTCTCGTCAGCTTAAGACTCATGAAGCAAATTATCTGACGCATGACTTAGAGTTGGCCACAGTGGTGTTCGCACTAAAAATCTGGAGGCATTATCTGTATGGCGAGAAGTGTATCATCTACACCGATCACAAGAACCTTAAATACCTCCTTACTCCGAAGGAGCTGAATCTTAGGCAGCGTAGATGCATTGAGTTGCTTAAAGACTACGATTGTACTATTGAATACCATCTTGGTAAGGCCAATGTAGTGGCTGATGCACTAAGCCGTAGAGCTATGACTGATCTGAGGGCAATGTTTACTCGCCTCAGCTTATTTATGATGGTAGTCTGTTGGCCGAACTTCAAGTTAAACCGACGTGGATAGAACAGATTAAGGGTAAACAGATAGAGGATGAGTATTTAGGTCTTCGCTTTCGACAGGTCAAGAGTGGAACTACTGTGGATTTTGGGCTAAATAGCAAAGGGGTACTCTGCTTTCTTGGGAGAATCTGTATACAGAATGATACTGAGTTGAGGCTGTCTATACTGAAAGAGGCACATAATAGACTTTATGCTATGCATCCGGGCAGAAATAAGATGTATCGAGACCTTCGTGAGTTTTATTGGTGGCCAAGTCCTAAGCGTGAGGTTACAACTTTTGTGGGTAAGTGTCTAACTTGCCAGTAGGTTAAGGTTGAGCATCAGTTACCTTTGGGTTTGTTGCAGCCAGTCAAGACAGTGACTACCAAAGTTCGTATGGGTTTTAGGGTTTGGTAGTAGGAGAGAGTTTTATTGGTTTACCTCTTACACCCACAAAGAAGGATTCTGTATGGGTTATCGTGGATCGATTGACCAAGTTCGTCCACTTCATACCGGTTTAAACTGACTACACTTTGCAGAAGCTGGCTAAATTGTATGTGTATGAGATAGTGAGATTGCATGGAGTACCTATTTTAATAATATCTGATAGGGATCCTCACTACACTTCTTGATTATGAAAAAAGCTACATGAATCTCTAGGTACAAGATTGGACTTCATTACTACGGTCCATCCTTCCACTGACGGTCAATCAGAGAGGGTGATTCAGGTACTGGAGGATATGTTAAGAAGTTGTGTGGTTGACTTCTGAGACAGATGAGAAGATTACTTACCGCTAGCAAAGTTTACTTATAACAACATTTATCAGTCTAGGTGGGCAAGCAGAGTGTTCTGGGCCCCGAGCTAGTTTCTGATGCCAAAGATAAAGTTAGGTTGATTCGAGACCGACTGAAAACGGCATCTAATAGGCAGAAGTCCTACACCTACCTGAAGCGTCGAGAGATTGAGTTTTCAGTGGGGGACTTCGTTTTCCTCAAGGTCTCACCGTAGAAAAAGGTATTGAGATTTGGTCGCAAGGACAAGTTGAGCCCTAGATTTATTAGACCTTACCGTGTGCTTAAGAGAGTGGAACCAGTTGCATAGAAGTTGGAATTACCTCTAGAATTGGACCGGATTCACGACGTGTTCTACGTCTCTATGTTGAGGCGCTATCGCTCTAATCCCACGCTTATTGTTTCAGTTGAAGAAATCAAGGTGAGGCCAGATCTGACCTTTGAGGAGGAGCCCGTTCAGATATTAGAGTGATATGCAAAGGTTATAAGAAGAAAATCCATCCCACTGGTTAAGGTTCTTTGTCGTAATCATAGCTGTAAGGAGGCTAATGGGAGCCTAAGGATGCGATACGACAGCAGTAACCTCATCAGTTCTAATCAGGTAAAATTTTGAAGAAAAAATTTTCTTTTAGGGGGTAGAGTTGTAATACCCCAAAAATCCCTTATATTTATTTTTGTGATTTCATGACACAAATATATGCCTGCTTCAGTGGTTATGTGTTTTGGGAGTGTCTGAGAAGTCTTGGGTTCAAGCCTTATCTTGGGCTAAATTTTTATTTTAGTTTAATAAAATCGTACTTTTGTCCAGTAGGCTTATAGTTAAATGTTGGTAAAAATATGTCAGAATGGGCCTGTTGGTCTGGTGGTTAAGTGGAGGGCAAGTAAGCAAGAGGTCTAGAGTTCGAGTACTTACGCAAATACGAGATTTATTTTTACTGCTTGTCTTGTATGGGTGTTGTGGTTTGACCGAAACTCTGAAGAGTTTGAGTGGGGTTTGAATTTGGTGATTGAGGGGATTTGTGTTGGAGTGATTTAGGGAGAAAAATAAGAGTGGAGGAGGTTGGATCAAATCAAAATTGGTGGTGGCAAATTCGGCTGGCCTTCCTCATTTTCTCGATTTTCTGACCGTTCCCTATTATTTGCTTTTGGGTTCTCTCTTTCGATTTTATTTTTTTCCCATTTTGTTGCTACCGAATTCCTTTGGTTCTTGTTAAAGTTTTGAATGTTCTTCTTAATCTCTCTTCCCCAGTCGAATCATATTTGATCTTCTTTTCGAATTTTGATTTTTCTTTTCCTCTGCTAGGACACCCCTTCTTGAAGTGCTGACGATGTTTTGTGTTATTTTAGTGGGTGCCGAATTGTTCCTTTTTTACTTTATCCTTTCCCTTTTTGAAATTATCTCTCCATTCCACAGTAATTGTGGTTCTTGCCTCTATCTTTGGCAGTTCTCTGTGTGTGGTTTCGGTAAGTGAGTTCCTAGTTTTTGGCTAATTGTTGTCGTTAAGGTTCTAATTTTTTAATTTTATTTCTTTATCTTCTTAGACAGTAGCAAATTTTGGAGAAAGAGACTAGAGAGGAACTTTAGTCGATCATTCGAGAGTTGTGGGTATGTTGAGCTTGTTATTCACACTGTACTGATTATACATGATACCATGACATGACTGTATGATGCATTGCATTAGGTTGAGGATTGATATTGATTGGAGGAAGTGTACTGAAAGGCCTCGAGCCTAACTTACTTGCAGCTCAGCTGCAACTACTGTCTAGTGCCGCATTCGGTACTTTTTGGAGTGTAGGGATGGGTGGGTTGATTATATCCCCACATAGAGTGTAGGGTTGGACAGAAATAGAGTGTAGAGGCTAGTTGGGTAAGACCTGTATATTGTATAATCTGTTACTGTACTAATTATTGTTGTTGTAATGGGCCAAGGCCAAAACACATGATTGCTTCTGTGCTGAGATGGGTTAAAGCCCAAACTGATATTGTCTCTGACACTAAAAAGGGCCTAGGCTCAGACTGTGTTTGCTTTCTGTCTATTTTCTTTATATGGAATTACACGTTAAGTTTTCATAAACTCACCCTTCTGATTTGACTATACAGGTAATCCCTAGAAATTGGCGGATCAGTGCGACGGGGGACTCAGCGTTGGCCACACGGCCTATTTAATTCGATTTAGTACTTAATTATAATTGTGGTTTTATTTTAGGGGTATTTTACTGTAATAATGGCCTCTCTGGATTTTTATGTTTAATTTAGGGTTTCTTTTGTTTCGACTTACAACTGCTAGTAGTAGGGGTAATCAAGTTTTCAAAACGAAACAAACATTTTTACTGAATTTGGGTTTTAAAACTTTGTTTTTAAAGCACTGAATTCTGAATTATTTGAAACATTTTTACTTAATGTGTGGTACACCGAGTCTCCGGTGCCGAACTTGTGAGTTCTTTGAAGCCTTTGTGTTTTAAATTGAAACTAATTTGATATTGAAACTACTATTGATAGTACAAACAAAGGCTACTTTAGATAGACTATACTGAAAACACTCAAGTTAGTGTATACTGATACTGTAGTAAAATTGATAAACACTGATAGACATTGCGTTGTACGAAAACAAAAGTTACCCTTCTAATATTGTTTTCATAAAATAATTGTTAATAAGCACTGGAACTGTAAACTGATACATAAAACTTTTAATATAAATTAACACGAATAGATAATGAGCACAATGGGGTACTCGCGGATGGGGTATGAGAGGCCACGGTAGTTGCCATAGAGGTGCTCGAGCTAGGTCCTCACCTTCTAGCACCTTGCCTAATTTGGATACAAGTGAGACATCGACTTCACCTGTTATTGAGACTGAGTCTCACGATCATGCGACTGGGGATGACGCATTGTCTCAAGCCATGTTAAGGATTCTAAAGAGGGTCGTTGGGCCCAATTCTAGAGCTAAAGGCCAAGGGTCGGTTACAGAATGGCTCTGATCTAACGGAGCTGAGCTTTTCAAGGCTACTGCTGGAGTTGCCCTTAATGTGGCAGAATACTGGATTTAGGCAATAGATAGGATTATGGATGACTACACTTCTAAGAATAAGTTAAAGAATGTTGTATCGTTGCTACGAGATGAGGCTTATCAGTGGTGGCTCACTGTTAAGGAGGGCACTCAGCCTAATCGACTGACCTGAGAGTTCTTTAAGTCTATTTTCCAGGAAAAGTATATGGGTGCCAGCTATGTGGATGCCCGTAGGAGGGAGATCTTAAATTTGATTTAGGGAGATAGATCAGTGGCTGAGTTTGAGGCCAAGTTTTTACGACTGAGCCACTACGCACGTGGTATGGTGGCAACTGAGTATAAGCGATGTGTTTGTTTTGATGATGGCCTCGGGATAATCTGAGGGTTCTAATAGCTCCACAGAGGGAGCGAAACTTTTTTGTACTGGTTAATAAGGCAAAAATCACCGATGAGGTGAAGCACACTGAGCGCTAGAATCGTGACAGAGAGAGGTAGGAATAAGAGGGATTTAGAGCCCTCGAGTTCTATTCAAAGGCTTAAGAAAAAGGCCAGAGTTGATGGGCCGATTAGAGTTGTGGCCCCTATTGTTGCTGCTGGACAGCTGTTGTGTACTGATTGTGAGAGGCGTCATCAGGGCGAGTGTTGGAAAAGAACTGGGGCATGTTTGAGGTGCGGTTCTCTAGAGTATCGTATTAGAGAGTGTCCAAGGAGGTCTGATTATATGCAAGCTCCGGGTAATAATACTATGCAGCCACCAGGAGTGGTTCATCAGCCACCGAGAGGCCAGGGTTAGGCTAGAGGTTCAAGGTGCTATCTTTTTTGCTGATCTAATGGAATTGTCTTTTGGGGAATTTGATCTGATACTGGGAATGGACTGGTTGGTTAAACACTGAGTGACCTTAGATTGTACCATGAAAAAATTTGTATTGAGAACTGTAGAAGACAGCGAGGTAGTCATAATTGAGAAGCGTCAGAACTACTTATTGAATGTGATTTCTGTATTGAAGGCCAAAAAATTGGTTCGTAAGGGATATGATGCGTATCTGGCTTACATCAGTGTTTCAGATTCTAGGAATTCTTCGGTTAAGGATATCAAGACGGTTAAGGAGTTTCTGGTCATTTTTCTCGAAGAAATACCTGGGTTACCTCTAAATTATTAGAGTTTGGGATTGAGCTCCTTCCTGGTACAGCTCTATTATCCATCGCCCCTTATAGAATGGCACCAAAAGAACTTGCGAAGCTTAAGGCCTAGATTTAAGAGCTACTAGATCGTGGTTTCATCCGCCCTAGTGTGTCTCTGTGGGGAGCACCAGTTCTGTTTGTGAAAAAGAAGGACGGATCCATGTATCTGTATTGATTATCGGTAACTGAACAAGTTGACCACAAAGAATAAGTCCCCCCTACCGAGGATAGATGATCTATTCGATTAGTTCTGAGGTGCTTCAGTTTTCTTTAAGATTCATGTACGGTCAAGGTATCACCAGTTGCTAGTTGAAGAGGTTGACGTGCATAAGACGGTATTTAGGACTCGCTATGGTCACTCAGAGTTCCTAGTGATGCCATTAGGACTGAAAGATGCACCGGTAACTTTTATGGATCTGATAAACCAAGTGTTCCAACCCTATCCGGATCGGTTCGTAGTGGTACTTGTTAAGGATATACTGGTGTATTCAAAAACTGAGGAGGAACATGATGAACACCTCAGATTGGTTCTATAGATTCTGCGAGAGAAACAATTGTACACCAAGTTCAGTAAATATGAGTTCTGGTTATGTAAAGTAATTTTTTAGGACATGTGGTTTTTGCTGAGGGGATTAGAGTCGATCCTCGAAAGATTGAGGCTGTCTTGGATTGGAAGCAGCGTAAGACTGTATCTGAGATCCATAGTTTTCTGAGACTGGCAGGGTATTATCGACATTTTGTGAAGGGTTTTTTTATTGCCGCACCCTTGACTAATTTGCTATGTAAGGGTTTACCGTTTAACTGGACAGACGTGAAGCAAGAGAGCTTTGTGAAGCTCAAGACTGTATTAACAAAGGCCTAAGTTCTGAAGCTCAAGTCTGTTGGACGAACTTCAAGTTAAACCGACGTGGATAGAGTAAATTAAGGGTAAATAGATGGAGGACGAGTATTTGGGTCTTCGTTTTCGACAGGTCGAGAGTGGAAATACTGTGGATGTTGGGTTGAATAGAGAAAGGGTACTCTTTTTCCTTGGGAGAATCTGTATACCGAATAATACTAAGTTGAGGCATTCTATACTGAGAGAAATGCATGGTAGCCCTTATGCTATGCATCCTGGCAGAAATAAGATGTACCGAAACCTTCGTGAGTTTTATTGGTGGCCAGGTCTTAAGCGTGAGGTTATAAATTTTGTGGGTATGTTTCTAACTTGCCAGTAGGTTAAGGCTGAGCATCAGTTACCTTTGGGTTTGTTGCAACCTGTCAAGATTCCGCTTTGGAAATGGGAGAGAGTGACTATGGACTTCGTTAGTGGGTTACCTCTCACACCCACTAACAAGGATTCTGTATGGGTCATCGTGGATCGATTGACCAAGTCTGCCCACTTCATATCGGTTTAGACCAACTACTCTTTGTAGAAGCTAGCTAAATTGTATGTGTCTAAGATAGTGAGATTGCATAGAGTATTGATTTTAATAATATCTGAAAGGGATCCTCGCTTCACGTCTTGATTTTGAAAGAAGCTACATGAAGCTCTGGGTATAAGATTGGACTTCAGTACTGCATTCCAGCCTCAGACTGACGGTCAGTCAGAGAGGGTGATTTAGATACAGGAGGATATGTTGAGAAGTTGTGTGATTGACTTCCAAGGCAGTTAGGAGGCTTACTTGCCGCTAGCAGAGTTTACTTATAACAACAGCTATCAGTCTAGTTGGGCGAGTAATGTGTTTTGGGCCCTGAGCTAGTTTCTGATATCGGAGATAAAGTTAGGTTGATTCGAGACTGACTAAAAGCGTCATGATAGGTAGAAGTCCTACGATGACCTGAAGCGTCGAGAGATTGAGTTTACAGCGGGGGACTTCGTTTTCCTCAAGGTCTCGTCATAGAAGAAGGTATTGAGATTTGGTCGCAAGGGCAAGTTGAGCCCTATATTTATTGGACCTTACCGTGTGCTTAAGAGAGTGGGACCAGTTGCATACAAGTTGGAATTACCTCCGGAATTGGATCAAATTCACGACGTGTTCTATGTCTCTATGTTAAGGCGCTATTGCTCTAATCCCACGCTTATTGTTCCTGTTGAGGAGATCAAGGTAAGGTCTGATCTGACCTTTGAGGAGGAGCCCGTTTATATATTGGAGCGATATGCAAAGGTTCTAAGAAGAAAATCCATCCCACTGGTTAAGGTTCTTTGGCGTAATCATAGCTTTGAGGAGGCCACATGGGAGTTTAAGGATGCAATACGACAGCAGTATCCTCATCTGTTCTGATCAGGTAAAATTTTGAGGACGAAATTTTCTTTTAAGGGATAGAGTTGTAATGCCCAAAAAATCCCTTATATTTATTTCTGTGATTTCGTGACACAAATATTTGTCTGCTTCAGTGGTTATATGTTTTGGGAGTGTCTGAGAAGTCTTGGGTTCAATCCTTGTCTTGGGCTAAATTTTTTATTTTAATTTAATAAAGCCTTACTTTTGTCCAGTAGACTTATAGTTAAAAGTTGGTAAAAATATGTCAGAGTGGGCCTGCTGGTCTGGTGGTTAAGTGGAGCTCAAGTGAGCAAGAGGTCTAGAGCTCGAGTACTTGCACAAAAACGAGATTTATTTTTACTTCTTGTCTCGTGTGGTTGTTGTGGTTTGACCAAAACTCTGAAGAGTTTGAGTAGGGCTTGAATTCGGTGGTTGAGGGGATTTGTGTTGGAGAGATTTGGGGAGAAAAATAAGGGTAGAGGAGGTTGGATAGAACCAAAATTGGTGGTGGCAAATTCGACTGGCCTTCCTCATTCTCTCGGTTTTCTGACCGTTCTCTCTTATTTACTTTTGGGTTCTCTCTGTCGATTTTATTTTTTTCACGTTTTGTTGCTACTGAATTCCTTTGGTCCTTGCTAAAGTTTTGAATGTTCTTCTTACCCTCTCTTTCCTAGCCGAATCGTATTTGATCTTCTTTCCAAATTTTGGTTTTTATTTTCTCTGCTAGGACACCCCTTCCTGAAGTGCTGACGATGTTTTGTGTTGTTTTAGTAGGTGTCGAATTGTTCCTTTTCATTCTTTATCCTTTCCCCTTTCGAAATTATCTCTCCATCCCACGGAAATTATGGTTCGTGCCTCTATCTTTGGCTGTTCTGTATGTGTGGTTTCGATAAGTGAGTTCCTAGTTTTTGGCTAATGGTTGTCGTTAGGGTTCTAATTTTTTTATTTTATTTCTTTATCTTCTTGGGCAGCAGCGAATTTTGGAGAAAGATACCAGACGCGAGGGGAACTTTAGTTGATCATTCAAGAGTTGTGGGTAAGTTTGGAGGTTGCATATTATAATGAGTTATTCGTTCCTATTCAGTTTGAAGGCATTTCAGAGAATTATTCTGGTGTTTATCGATCAATGGTTAGGTAGTAGAGTGCTCCGGTATACAAGCGCATCAAAAACGGTTCAGGTGTGTAAAAATAATTTTGAAAACGAAAATCGATGAAAAGATGAAAATGTGATTGTTGACGCCACACAAGCATGTGGCCGCCCATATGGTAGGCCGTGTGATTGAACATAGGCGTGCAATCGACGAGGTCGGCTATGTGCGATGTATGGGTCAGGCCGAATTGGACCATGTGGGCCACACGAGCGTGTGAGCCCCACACGGGCAGACCACATAGGCATGTGGGAATATTAGACCAGGCCATGTGATCCACACGGCCAAGGCCATTTTGGGTCGTGTGGGCCCACACAGGCATACAACATGGGCCTGTGGGCTTATTTTCACTGTCTGACTGCTAAGGTTGCACGAGTCGTCCGAGTCGACTATGGACCTACTGTAGGGTCAGTAAGCTTACCTGGACCCCTTATTGACTGAAATAATTGAAAGACCGTTATATGCCTATATGAGATAGATATGTATGTCTGTATGTTGAGCATGTTATTCACACTGTACTGATTATACATGATACCATGACATGATTGTGTGATGCATTGCATTGGGTTGGGGATTGATATTGATTGGAGGAAGTGTACTGAAAGGCCTTGAGCCTAACTTACTGGCAGCTTAGCTGCAACTACTGTCTGGTGTCGCATTCGGTACTTTTTGGAGTGTAAGGATGGGTAGGTTGATTATATCCCCACATGGAGTGTAGGGTTGGACGGAGATGGAGCATAGAGGCTAGTTGTGTAGGACTTGTATACTGTATAATCTGTTACTGTACTGATTATTGTTGCTGTAATGGGCCAAGGCCCAAACACATGATTGTTTCTGTGTTGAGATGGGTTAAAGCCCAAACTGATATTGTCTTTGACACTGAAAAGGGCCTAGGCACAGACTGTGACTGTTTTTTGTCTGTTTGCTTTACATGGGTTTATACACTGAGTTTTCGTAAACTCACCCTTCTGATTTGACTGTACAGGTAATCCCTAGACATAGGTGGATAAATGCGATAGAAGACTCAGCGGCGGCCACATGCCCTATTTAATTTGATTTAGTACTTAATTATAATTTCGATTTTATTTTGGGGGTATTTTACTGTAATAATGGCCTCTCTAGATTTTTATGTTTAATTTGGGGTTTCTATTGTTTCGACTTACAACTGCTAATAGTGGGGATAATCGAGTTTTCAAAATGAAACAAACATTTTAACAAAATACGCACAAATTGGCAAACTATTTTAAAAAGCTTCCGCCATAAATAACATTTTGAAAATTTATAACGTTTTGAAAGAGAATAAGTTATGAATATGAATCACGTTTGAAATTGATCGACACGTCTTGGTATTAAGCAAAAGAGAGTGTAAAGAAGTGATAAAGAACTGAGGTTTTTAACGACAACTCACTTTACAAAAAACACTTCCATGTGATACCACCAGATTCGGCCATAACGATTGGGTCGAGTTTGGGGTGTTACATGGTGGGCTGTGTGACAGGCCGTGTAACTGAATGAGTTAAAATTTGAAACACACAGATGAACTACACAGGCGTGTGGTAGGCCGTATAATTGACTGAGTTGAAATTTAAGACACACGGGCGAACTACACGGGTGTGTGTCCGGCCGTGTGTAGGACATAAATGTGCAATGGTCACAAGGTAGGGGACACAGGTGTGTGCCAAGCCATGTGAGGTATACAGGCTAGCACAGTTGTGTGCCCAGGCTATGTGACTCACTGACTTGATAAATAGGGAGGCACGGGCAGGGGACACAGGCGTGTGCCGAGCCGTGTAAGGTACTATTTTACTTCAATATGCTAATCACCATGCCATGTGTCATGTTAAAATATATTTATCCATTTCATTACTAGGCCTAAACATATTAAAAAATATATTGTTTTAAAAAAGTTACATTCGTTCTACCTAACATACATGAAATATTTAAAACCGATGCAATGTTCATTATTTTTGGGTTTCAAGGAGTTGTACCCCTAACTTACGGAATATGGCATCTTCTTAGAACTGAAATAACCGAACATCCTATTTAAAATAAAAATGAGATTTAAGTAAGGATTAAATGGTGTTTATTCTTGTTTTCGAGGATTCAAGGCATCGTGTCTTGACTTACGGGGCATGATATTTTCTTCTCGACTAAATTGAAATAAGAACTTTTCGTAAAATTTAATTTAGTTAAATGATTTTAATTAAAAAGAACATCATACAAAAAGGGGTCGTGTTTTAATTCGAAATATCATTTTTCGACATCAAAACATCAAGTAATCAATTAGGTACCAATTTTGGGCATTATGAGGGTGCTAATCCTTCCTCATACGTAATCGACTCCCGAACCCATTTTTTAGATTTTTTTAGATTGAAGGTTACCGTTTTAGTAAATCTAACGTTTTATTAAAATGACTGAGTTTTGAGGTGATCTGATCACACCTAAATAAAAAAGGATTGGTGGCGACTCTATTTTCTTTTTTTAAAAAATAAAAGTCAATTCCCAAAAAGGTTTCGACAGTCAAGATACAAATATGTGCCACTTCAACAATCTTAATTAAACGTTTTGGAATTTGAAGAAATTTCTTACAAAACTAATACCTTGACATTTATATATTTTGAGTTCAATCATTTTTTCTCTTTTTGTTAAAATACCAAATATAACTAAGAGCTTATCTTGCCAGTTGAGTCTTAACTCGATTAGTATGGGCATTGTTGTCAATGTAGGAGGACATGGGCTCGAGTGTGTTGAAACTATTTTGGAAGCCTCCAAATTCAGTAAGGTATATATTGATAGCTGAGTGTAATACTTTTTCTCCAAGTTGATAGTACTTTTAAGATTGTAATTGTTTTGTGTTGCTACTTTCTACCAAAAAATAATTTTATTTAACATAATTAAATATAAATTAATTATAAGTTTTGGTTAAATTTAGTTACTAGTACTATACTATGTGTATAATTGTAGATTTAATCAATATTCTCTAATTAGATCATTTTATGTCATTATATTTTTCAAATTTTAAAATTTCAGTCTTAACACAAATGAGTTAATCCATTATCAGGATTTTAAGTGAGTTATATGTGGAAATAACAAACTAACATAATATTACACATAAGATAACAAACACAAATACCTTTTTAGGAAGAAATCAAGCTTTACTTCCATGTTGCTCTTATATTGATTTTTCTTCGCGGTTTTTTTTTGTCTGATTTATTATAATCTTCTTCATCTTTTATTGGTTTGAGAGAACTGATTTCAAATTTTCTTGTTTTTGTGCATATGATACTAGACACCCTTCATCTATGGGTTCTTTTTATTCTTGATTATGATTCTCTAATCAAATTTTTTTTTCGTTTGGTGCTATAAGGGAGTTCCTTTCTAGTTTGAAGCGTTTTTCTGCATTTCACCTGAAAACGCTTCTAGCTCCTTAAACCAGCCTATTCTCCTAATTATTGTAAAAATTGACCTACTCTAATAAATATAAAATATTTTCTGCATTTTTTAGTAATAAAGTTTGATTAAAATTATAAAATAATAAACTTTCAAAAAACAAGAGTTACTATTATTAAATAAAATAACCATATTCAATGTTTATTTTTTACTAATATATGAAATAGTTTTACTATATGAATTTAGTAATTATAAAATTCAGTCCAATGGGATTTGGTATGAGGTTAGATACTCAAAAAATGTCAAGTTAAAATGTATACGTCATTCCTAGCTATTCATTCAGTTGCTCTCTCTATATAACTCCATTTCTTCTGCATTCGATCATTGAAAACAAAAATGACCAACTTATACAACAAACACGCAGTTCTTGCTTGCGAAGGCTGGTCATGGAGCTGCCATGCCCCTGAATTCGCTCCTCTTATGGCGAGGGCACTAGTAATTTTCTGCTGTGCATGGTGGTGGTGGAGTATGAAATTCAACAAAATAAACCCACCTCTACCACCTGGTCCTTTAGGCTTGCCTATAATAGGAAACCTTCCCTTCATTAAACCCGAATTGCACCGTTACTTTTCAGACCTGTCTCGGATCTATGGTCCCGTCTTCAAACTTCGAATGGGGAGCGTGTTGGCAATTGTCATAAACTCGCCTTCACTTGCCAAAGAGGTCCTCAAAGTTCAGGATGCCATCTTCGCTAACCATGACGTTCCGGCAGCCGCTGTGGTCGGCACATTTGGTGGAATCAACATCTTATGGAGACCCAACGATTCTAGATGCAACCAGCTGCGTAAGCTTGTTATTTGCGAAATCATGAGCAAACAAAGCTTGGATGCTTGCTACGTGCTTCGTCAACGAGAGGTTCGACGAATGGTGAAGGAGATTCACGGAAAAGTTGGCTCCTCAGTTAACATATATGAGCAATTATCAGCAACCGCTCTACGAGTGATGATGAGCACGCTATAGGGTGATGATCCATCGCAAGATTTGATTGAGTTTAGGAAACGATTGGATGAAATTGTAATAACATTTGCAGCACCGAATGTTTCTGATTTTTTCCCAATTCTGGCCCCATTTGATTTACAAGGAATTGAATCCAAAGGGAAGGAGCAAGTGTCGTGGTTTTATGGGGTTTTTGAATCAATGATAAAGAACCGAAGAAACATTAGAGATGATGGAAAAGAGAAGGAGAATATTAGCAAGGATTTTATGCAGCAATTGTTGGAGCTGCACTGGCGAGGAGATGAGAAAAACTCTTTATCCATCAACGAAGTGAAAGCTTTGCTTCTGGTAAATAACTTTAACACAATAACATCCACATAAGTGTTGATATTTTCCATTTTACAATATTTATCTCTATATCTCATAGGATATGATGGTCGCTGGTACGGATACAGTACCCACTGCTGTAGAGTGGGCAATGACCGAACTACTATGCCATCGAGATAAAATGACGAAACTTGTAAAGGAATTAGATATGGTGGTCGGAAACCAGAACACTGTGGAAGACTCTCATATACCTCAACTTGTCTACTTGGATGCTGTCATAAAGGAGACACTTCGTCTTCACCCGGTTGCTCCATTGCTAATTCCTCGTGTGCCCAGTAAGACCACTGTTATTGGTGGATTTACTGTCCCTAAAGGTTGCAGGGTTTTCATTAATGCATGGGTCATTCAAAGGGACCCTGAGTTGTGGGACGATCCTCTTCGGTTTCATCCCGAGAGATTCTTGGAAACCGACATTAACTATCGAAGCAACAATTTTGGGTTTATTCCATTTGGTTCAGGGAGAAGGATATGTGTTGGGGTTTCTCTGGCAGAGAAAATGATGGCACTGCTCTTAGGCTCTTTGGTGCACTCTTTTGAATGGGGATTGTCAGAGGGGACTAAGCCTAGTTTAGAAGATAAAATTGGGATTGTTTTGAAGAAAACAGAATCACTTGTTGGTATACCCGTTGCACGACTTCCTAATTTGGAGCAATACCAATGAATATGTTCAGTTTTTGCATATTCATAAACAATATGATATGTATGTTAAATAATTGTTACTACGTAAGAAAAATATATACTAGTGCTTATATAGTTTACTATCAGTAATAAATTTATATATATGATGTATAGAATAATTATTCTGTTAATATATATGGAGGTATCTAGATTTGGTAACTTATATTTATATGGTTCCTAAATCTTTTGGACTTAACTAGTACTTGAATTTGAAAATTATAAGCCAACTTGGTACTCTTTTTAGGTACCAAATTAACACCATTAAAATACACTAACGTGATGTTGACAACCAATAGCATAATGACACATTTTAACACGTGGCAAAAATTAAAAATGAAATTGACTTTTAGCACTAAGTCATTCATTGGGAGCATGCAATATAAGGTATTTCAAAAGCAATGAAGAAAGCATGGGCAACACAACTTAGGGCCTTTTTGGATAGGTGGTGCGCGTTTACTTGCCGTTAGCGTAAAAACAGCAATGGCGATTGTACAGCCCATTTGCCCGGGCCCAATTAACCTAAACAAAAATAAGAACCCAAAATAATTAAACCAAAACAATCAGCCCAATTACAACGCCCAATACCCAACAGCCCAATAGCCCAAAATCATCAAAAAATAGAAAAAAACCCTAACCCTAGCCTCTGACAGCCACTTGCGCCGCACCCAGGCCTGCTGGTCAACCACCCCACCGCCGTCAATCACCTCAGCCACCTGCCCTCTGACTCGCGCCGCACCTGCCACCGACACCCTCACCTACTCTACCTGCAAAAGAAAGGATACAATAGCAGTAGGAAATAGGGATTTTGGTTGTGAAAAAATGGCTATAAAAGGCCATTCAAAAAAATTGTAAGGGGTTCGGCCCCTGTTTTCCACAAAGAAGAGAAATAAAAAAGGTTGAACACCCATTTCTGACCGGTTTTCCTTTTTTTTTCCTCTCTACTGTTACTATTGTTTTTTTACAATTTTATTTCTTTCATTTTTTACACAAAAATATATAAAAAAGGGATTAAAAAAAAGAAGCTTATTACCCTTTTCTTTACGTCACCGGAGCGCTCAGGAGGCCGAGGAGAGTCATCGGAGAGAAAAAGGGAGACTTTTGGTCTCCCCGCCGCCGTACACGGTGGCGCCGGCACCGAAGGGCGGCGGCCGGTGCGGTGGCTCTCGGCCGGACCCTTGGCCGGCGCTCAGAGAGAAAAGGGGAGAGTTGAGAGGATTTTTTGGGATTTTTTTTTTGAAGAAGAAAGAAAAATGAAAGTTTGTGGAAAAAAACTGGTTTAAATAGGGGAGTAAAACGGCGTCGTTTTCCTCACCCCTTTAAAATGCCAAAACGGCGTCGTTTAGCTCCTGGCCCGAAATCCGACCCGCTCCAGCAAAGGGATCCGCGTGTTTAGGCTTGAGGGGATATTTGCGAAATAAGCCCCTCCGCTTTTATGGCGTTTTCAATGCAATTCTTTTATTATTTGCAATTTCGGCCGCAAAATTTCCTTTTGTTTTATTTTAATCCCCAGACCATGTACATGCACTTCCTTGGAACGGCGCCGTTTGGTTGGTGCGGGATATTTCCCCAGTTAATCCTTAGCTTCTTTCGCGCCTTTGAAATTAGTCCCTACGTTTGGTTTATTTTTTTAATTTATCCTGTCAATTTAGTTTAAATTGTATTTTAATCCTTTTTCTTTATTTTTGGTTATTTTGTCATTTGAATGTGATGTTTTTTTATATTATTGTCTTCTTACTTTAAATCTTACTATATATATATACATATATATGTCTAATATTTAATAATATATATACATGACTATATTATCTATTTTATAATTTATGTATGTATTTATATATACATTTTAAGTATTTATATTTATATGCCTATATTTCTACCATCCGTATCTATATACATACATTCGTACATCTCATGTTTCATATATGTTTATATATACATATTCTTGTTATTATTTTACAATTTCAAGCATGTATGTATATGTGAATAAATTTTTATAATATATGTATGTACATATTTTTTAATTTGTATAAGTATATATATATGCACATTGTTCTATCTTAAAATTTTCATATTTATGTACATATACACGTTCTTGTAATGTACATACTTTTATTATATATATTTTTATGTTTTATAATCTACTCATATATATGTAAATACTCACATTTTCATATTTTATAACACATATATATTTTATATTTTTATAGTTATATACATTTTCTTTGTTTATTTCTTCATTTACATTTTCATTATTTAGAATGAATGTTTTAATATGCTTATAATTGTGTATTATATTAGTTCGTCTCTGTATTTATTTTTACTTAGTAGCCTTTGTTTGTATTATTTTGCTTATATCATCATCATTTCCATTACACCAATTTTTTATTTAGATTTCAAAAAAGAAATTTTAAAAATAAGTAATATTCGGTATTTTAGATCTTCGAGAGAATCAAGCCCTAACGTATTGGGTTCCGATTTTCTTCGTTGAACCTAAATAATCGAGATTACTCTTTTAAAAAAATGATAAAAAGCTCGTTATCGAGAATTCAATACGTTGTATCCTAACGCATTGGATGTGACACGTTGTTTTCTCGAGACGATGATTTTTTGAAATACATGTAATATTCAATGTTTAATATTTTGAGAAATTGTGCCCTAACGTATTGGGTTGCGATTTCTTCATTTGATTTAAACAATTGAATATTCTTTTAAACTTTATTACACGAATCTTTTCAAACTTAAGTTTTAAATGATCTCGGGAATAAAAAAGATCGTGTCTTAACTCACTGGACATAATCCCTTTCGTAAACTCGAGATAATAAAATATCTTTTAAATAAGTAAAATTTTGGCATTCACTCACGTATTGGGAATTTGAGACATTGTATTCTAACTTACTGGATATGATTTTCTTTCTCGAATAACGTGAAATATCCCCTTTTTCTTGAAAATTTTTAATGTTTTAATAAAATGATCGTATTTTTAAAAAAATTCTCCAAAGTTCTCAATTTTCGACATTAAGACATTAAGTAATCAACTAGGTACCAATTTTGGGCGTATCGAGGGTGCTAATCCTTCCTCGTACGTAACCGACTCCCGAACCCGTTTTCTAGATTTCGTGGACCGAAACCTTTGTTTTAATAAAATCAAATCATTTATTGAAAACAACCCTTTTTTCGAGGTGATCCAATCACACCTCATAAAAAAAGAGATTGGTGGCGACTCCCTATTTTTGTTTTCATTTCCAAAATCCAAATTGACCCCGTTTTTCATCAAAAAAAATGGTGTCAACAGCTTGGCGACTTTCCACTGGGGACACCGATAAGAGGGTCAAGCCACGTGGTGATTACTTTTTGTCTTTTGTCAAAAATTGAAAATTCGGTTTAAAATTATGATCCTTTCATCGCATTTTATCTGTCTTTATCATAATCATCACCATTGGGGTTTATATTTGCTCTGTTTGTTTAAATTTTGGTATCTTTCTGCATTGCATTGCATGACCGTTGGTCACACCTTTAAGTGGGAGTGAGAAGCTACGCCTTCGTGAGGTTTTCACCTCCGCATGGGATAGTGAATCGCTTTCGGGATATATCCGTACCTATGTCTTCGTGAGATTTTCATCTCCGCATGGCCATAGGGAAATGTATCCCCCTGAATCGAACTTGGTCCGTATGAGCCTATAATGGGTGAGGATCGAGGAATTTGCTGGTTCAGGTACCCTACTTTAGAACCAAACCACATGTAATGAGCCATAGGAACTGACCTAGGTAGAGCTACTCCAAATTTTTAGTGCTTACCTAAATGAATGTTGTATTTATTGTCGCTTATTTTAAATCTTATTCTGTGTTTAATGCTAATTTACTTTGTTTGTGATTGCATGGCATCTTCATTCTAAAAGAGGTGTCGATTTACGTTCAGTTTCTTGGTAGAAAGCTTATCATGGAAAAGGGGTTTGTTGATAAAGTAGAGGATAATGCGGCTGTGCGAATATGGGCTGAAATGACACAACGGGAGAAAGGCGATAGTCTTACCGAAGGGTACGTGTCAGAATTGTGGGATTTTACCCGTATCAGTGTAATCCAGAATGACCTTCGAGAAATGAAAGAAGTCTGGGATCAATGGGATGTCGAGGCCAAGCAGCTGTTCTATTGTAACTACGGTGACCTACCTTATCTGCTTAATGTCAAAGTGGACAAGTATTTATTCCGAGCCCTTGCTCAGTTTTGGAATCCTGCCTACAGTTGTTTCACTTTTGGGAAGGTAGATTTGACGCCTACTGTGGAGGAGTATACGACCTTGCTTCGGTGCCCAAAGATTCAAGTCAAAAAGGCTTATTCCAGAGCTGCTTGTGTCCCTCCGTTGTTAAAGAAATTAATGAACATCACTGGGATGAGCGAGCAGTGGGTCGCTGCCCGGATCCAACAGAAGGGCGACAGTAAATGTGTTCCTTGGAAAAGTTTGCGAGATTTGGTGCTTGTACATCCTGACTTAAAGAAAAGGGTCGATGTCTTCGCTTTAGGTATCTATGGACTAGTGGCTTTCCCCAAAGCTTTAGGACACATAGACGAGGCTGTATCTGATTTGTTTGATCGGCTTAGTAAAGGGGTTACACCGGTTCCGGCAATACTCGCTGAAACTTTTAGATCCTTGAATGCGTGTCGAAAAGCAGGGGAGGGAAGGTTTATTGGATGCGCGCAGCTCTTATTGGCATGGTTCCATAGCCACTTCTGGAAAGTCGAAAAGGTCTCTTATCGGGTATTCTCTGATAGCTACTCCCCTCTAGGAGAATTGGTGGCCACGCCAAGACGGGATGATATTTCAGAAGAAAAATGGATAGAGATACTCCAGAATCTCCAGGATGAAGATATTGAATGGAGGGCTCCTTGGTTAATTCCTGATGAGATATTGTACCGATGTAGAGATTTTGACTGGGTTCCGCTGCTCGGGATATGGGGAGCTATCGGATATGCTCCTCTACTCGTATCAAGACAGTATAGATCACGACAATTCATACCAGTAACGCAGGGGTTGGCCTATTGTGATTTTTCCTATAGGGAGGACAACTACAAGAAGAAGGTTCGAGAAATATCTAGTGCCTGGAACCAGACTCGTCGAATGAAGATCTTAGCCGTAGGTCCGACAATTACCCCCGAGTATAGTCAGTGGCGTGATCAAAGGATCAACGACAACATCCCGGCGTCAAATTCAGAAACTGCTCGATCTTTAGAGGAACACTTACAAGTTTTGCCTTCTGAGATAGAAATCATCAAACAAGAATTTGAAAAAAAGAGTTTAGAATTGGGGAAGAAGATAGAACAACTAGAGGAAGAAAAATGCAGTTAGGACTGGATGTGGACATTCAAAGATTAGAGGCCGATAAATTGAGAAAAGGAAAGAACAAAGCAGAAGAAGATTTGGACAGCCTGAAGACAGATTACAAGAAGTTGCGCAGGTCGGTAAGAGCTGCTGGCTTGGGTAAAACGCTAGAACAATGGCGACAAGAAATTTAGGAGGAAAAGACGAAAGCTAATCAATGGGAAAAGAAATTTCAGGATACTCGGGCTCGAGAAGTCACCTTGGGAAAGAGTCTACTAGTTTGCCAAGACGAGAAGACGGAGTTGAAGGTTCGGATAACTGAAATAGAAAGATCGCTTCACCAGTACTGTAATCGTAATGCTACGGTTGAATTAAGGGCGAGCTTAGACAAAATTGAAAATTAAAAGGATAAATAGGAGGGCTAGAGAATGCATTGCAAAATAGTGAAATCCGGATAGAGCTTCTGGAAGAAAATAATGAGCAGTGGCAAAGACAATTCCGTCGGTCTCAAGAGCAGATTAGAGAAAGAGATTATATTATGGAGAGGCGGTGGCTCAAGTGCGCGAAGTAGCTGATCATCTGCAAACTCTAGCGGTTCAGGCTGATCTATTAAGTTTGAAGTATGAGTTAGAGTCGGACAGGGGCCGAGAGTTAGCTTGGCTTCTTAGAAAGGTTAAGGCTTTGAGTGTAAGGGCAAAGCCATATATGTAGTCTATTTTATGTAAAGAAACTCTTTATCTAGTAAAATTTTCTAATGAAGTTGAATTAGAATCAGTGCCTCTTTTCTTTGCATTCTTTTCATGCATTGCATCACATCATATGCATTAATGACCATTAAAAACCTAATCGAATAAAATCATTTCAGTTAACCTGGAAAACCAACAAAGTTACGGCACCCGAGCTAAGACAAAAATTATGGACCAAAGGTTGGAGAAACTAGAGCGACTTCAAAAAGAAATGCAAGACCAGTTGCAGGCGCAAATGAAAGAGCAAATAGAAAAGATTCAGCGTGACATGGTGCAAAAGATGGAGGAGTCCCAAAATGATCTGGTGGCTAAGATGACACAATTATTGAAGGGAGTAGATAAGGGTAAAGGTCCTGTGATTGTTAGTGAAGAAGAAAACAATGGTGAACCACTTTATCCTCTAGGTTTCACGCCTCCGAATGCGCAAGTACAGACTGAGCTGCATCCGCGGAGACCCTCTGTGTCGGTTAGGCCCCAGCAGTTCCAAGGCGATGCTTCAATCCCAATAAATTTTCAACCCGGAGCGGGCTTTAATTCCGGTGATAGCCCGAATAATATTGCTGTCCCAGATCTTGACGAGATGGTTGAAAAGGACAAGGCGAAGGAGGAATTTCCAAAACAATTTGAGGAGAAATGGAAATGGATAGAAGAGAAGTTTAGGGCAATAGAAAGCATCGAAAGCTATGGAATTGATGCAAATGATCTGAGCTTGGTTCCGGACTTGGTGCTCCCTTACAAATTTAAGATGCCGGAATTTGAGAAATACAACGGGACTAGTTGCCCAGGATCCCATATTACTATGTTTTGTAGAAGAATGACGGGGCATATTAATAATGATCAATTATTAATACATTGCTTTCAGGAAAGTCTTACGGGAGCGTCAAAGTGGTACAATCAGCTGAGCCGAGCTAAAATTGCTACTTGGAGGGATTTAGCACAGGCTTTCCTGAGACAATACAATCATGTCTCAGAAATGATGCCTGACAGGATAACTCTGCAAAATTTAGAGAAGAAATCGAACGAAAGCTTCAGACAATATGCGCAGAGGTGGCGAGAGGTGGCGGTTCAGGTGCAACCACCGCTTTTGGAAAAAGAGATGACGACGCTTTTATTAATACTTTGAAAGCCCCGTTCATCACTCACATGTTGGGAAGCGCTTCAAAAAATTTCTCGGATATAATCATGAATGGTGAAATGATTGAGCATGCCATTAAAAGTGGAAAAATAGATGGAGGAGAAAATAATAGGAGGGCACCCCCGAGGAAAAGAGAAAATGAAGTGAATAATGTGAATGCTTATGGTAGGTCAATTACCGTGAATCAACCAAAGAAAGTGGTTGCTAATCAACAGGGATCATCAAGACAAGAGTCGGGAGCTAGGCAAACTACTGAAAAGCCCCAATTCACGCCAATCCCGATGTCATACAAGGAGTTGTATCAGACTTTATTCGATGCACATGTTGTTGCTCCTCGTTACTTGAGTCCTCTACAACCCCCGTATCCAAAATGGTATGATATGAACGCGCAATGTGATTATCATGCGGGAATTTCTGGGCACTCGATAGAAAATTGTACTGCCTTCAAGAAGGTAGTAGAAGGACTTATCAATTTAGGTGTCGTCAAACTTGACGACTCACCTAACGCAAAGAATCCGTTACCTAATCACGCAGATAAGGGGGTGAATATGGTTAGCGAAGGTACGGGAGAAGAAGTCAAGACTGACATTGCTGAAGTAAAAACTCCATTGAAACGGGTCTGGAAAGAAATGGCGAAAAGAGGGTTGGTTATTTCAGATTCTGAGGAAGGGCATGAGATGGGAAATTATTGTGAATTTCACCATAAAACAGGGCATGAAATCCAAGAATGTGAAGGATTCAAGGCTTTGGTTCAAAGCATGATGGATAACAAGGAGATGAGGTTTTATGAAGATGCGAAAGAAATGAGAAGCATATGCGCAACAGAGTTGGGAACAAAGGCTCCAAAAATAAATCATCCTGTGGTCATTATCTCACGCCCTAAGGGTAATGAGGTTAGGGCTCAGGTAACACCGAAAATTGTAATCCAGAAACCATCAAATTTCTCTTATAGGGATAACAAAATGGTGCCGTGGAATTACGGGTGTAATGTGACCATTTTGGGAAAAGAAGCAGAAAGAAATCAGGAAATAGGTTCTTACACGCGCAATGGAAAAAGATATGACGCTCAAGCAGAGTCGTCCAGGGAAGAGAATTGGAAGAAAGAACAGAGGAAAGGGAAAGCAGTAGAAGTTGAGCCATTGGTAAATGAACCAATAAAAGAAGAGGAGGCAAAGGAGTTTTTGAAGTTTTGAAACACAGTGAATACAGTGTTGTGGAGCAACTGCACAAACAGCCAGCCCGCATTTCTGTATTAGCTTTACTCTTAAACTAAGAAGTACATCGGAATGCACTTTAAATGTGCTAAATGAAACATATGTGGCTGACGATATTCGGTAAACAAGCTGGATCGGCTGATCAACAATATTGGTGCTGACAATTTTATCTTCTTCAGTGATGATGAAATACCATCTGGAGGAAGAGGTTCTACTAAAGCCCTGCATGTTACTGTCCGATGCAAAGGGTACACACTCCCGGGGGCCTTGGTTGATAATGGATCTGCACTAAATGTATTACCTTTGTCCACTCTTAGTCGATTACCAATAGACAGTTCGCACATGAAAGCATGCCAGAGCATAGTAAAGGCATTTGATGGAACAAAAAAGGAGGTTATGGGGAGAATTGAGGTACCATTAAGGATTGGCCCAGTCACTTATGAGGTGGATTTCTTGGTAATGGATATTAAACCCTCCTACAACTGTCTATTGGGGAGACCGTGGATACACTCAGCAGGGGCAATACCTTCATCATTACATCAGAAGGTGAAGTTGGTATCGGAGGATCGGTTGGTAACAATAGATGCAGAGGAGGATATTATCGCAATGATGACTAGCGATGCACCTTATGTGGACATCAACGATGAGGCACTAGAATGTTCTTTTCGGTCGTTAGAATTTGTGAACGCGATGTTTATTGCGGAGGGAAATAGAATTCCAGTACCGAAAATATCCAGGACCACTGAGATGGGATTGCGATTGATGGTAGGAAGAGGAGCCTTACCCGGAAAGGATTGGGAAAATATCTTCAGGGAAGAATTGAGGCACCAATGCCGAAAGAAAAGTTTGATAAATTTGGATTAGGGTACAAGCCAGACATGAAGCAGAAGAAGAAAGAAGTAGAGAAGAGACAAGAGAGAAGAAGGGCGCGTTTGAATGGACATGAAGCTAAGTGTGAGCCTTAACCTTTCCCCACATATCTACATCTTTTGTGTCGGGAGGATTTATTCATTCTGAATGTGGAGTGTCCGGTAGCGGCATGGGAGGAATGTTGGAAAACGTTTATACCAACGCCATAGAAGCAACGAAAAGGAGGTCTTGTTGGAGATCTGCCCTTATGAGCCTGGAAGCGAGCTAAACAATTGGACTGCTGAAGAAATCCCTGTAGTCTTTAGGGCTTATTCAGAGTAATGCTCAAAACATTCCTGTTGTTGTTGGCCTAGAAACGATATGAAATCTTTTGTGAAATAGGCATTGGGCCTAAATATCATTATTTTAATGAAATACGTGTCTACGTTCATCTCGATCAGTCACTTTTTTTTCCTTTTATATTTTTCATTTGGTTGATTGTCTTACAAATAATTCTTTCATTTGTAATTCTTTGCACAAACATATTCATAAATTTATATTCTTGGTATATTCTTTGATATGCCCTCATAGGTCTTTAGATATAATGACATGAGTGACGCTGCCTCAAACACGGAGCCTATTTTTGAGCAAGAAGTGTGTCAGAGGGATCCCACGACTTTGAAAATGACGAAGATTATGATGCATCTCCGGACTTGTTAAGAATGATGGAACAAGAGGATAAGCATATCCTACCTCATAGGGAATCGTTAGAAAATAGTGAGCCTAGAGGATGGAAAGGAGGTGAAAATTGGAACTGAAATCACCGCAAAGACAAGGCAAGACCTCATTAATTTGCTCTGAGAGTTCAAGGATGTTTCGCGTGGTCGTACCAAGAATGCCTGGGCTAATACTACATGTGTGCATCGCTGCCCATAAGGAGGATTGTAAACCCGTTCAACAGAAGCTTAGGAGAATGAGACCTGACATTGTGTTAAAAATAAGAGAAGAAGTCAAAAGACAATTCGACGCTGGATTCTTACAAGAGGTCAAGTATTCGATTGGGTAGCCAACATCGTCCCTGTTCCCAAAAAAGATGGAAAGGTACGAATGTGTGTGGATTATAGGGATTTAAACAAGGCTAGTCCAAAGGACAACTTTCCACTGCCTCACATTGATACTTTGGTAGATAACACGGCGGGCTATTCATTGTTTTCTTTCATGGACGGTTTCTCTGGATACAATCAAATAAAGATGCATCCTGGAGACATGAGGAAAACCACATTCATTACCTTATGGGGAACATTCTGTTACAAGGTAATGCCCTTCGGATTGAAGAATGCGGGAGCAACATATCAAAGAGCTATGGTGACTTGTTCACGACATGATGCACAAAGAGATCGAAGTCTATGTTGACGATATGATCGCGAAGTCTAGAACGGAAGAAGAGCATGTTCAGGTCTTGAAAAGGTTATTTTGATATTAAAGAAATTTAGCTCAAGCTTAACCCGGCCAAATGCACGTTTGGAGCCAGATCAGGGAAGTTATTAGGCTTCATAGTTAGCAAAAAGGGGATCGAGGTTGACCCAGACAAAGTAAAGGCAATACGAGATTACCTCCCCGCGCACTCAGAAGGAGGTTCGAGGTTTCCTAGGGAGGCTGAATTACATTGCTCGGTTCATCTCACAACTGACAGAGAAATGTGATTCAGTATTCGGCTCTAAAGAAACATAATCCGGGTGAATGGGATGAAGAGTGTCAGAGGGCTTTCGATAAGATAAAGCAGTACTTGGCTAATACTCCAGTCTTATCACCTCCAAGTCCAGATAGGCCATTGATATGTATCTAACAGTGTGGAGAATTCCATGGGATGCGTATTGGGCCAACATGATGAGACGGGAAAGAAAGAAAGGGCAATATACTATCTCAGTAAGAAATTACCCGATGGCGAAAATGAGGTACTCATCAATTGAGAAGTGTGTTGTGCTCTAATCTGGGCAACCCCGAAGACTGAGGCAGTATAATGTTGTATCACACGACTTGGCTGATTTCAAAGTTAGATCCTTTAAAATATAGATGGAATCGACTGCTTTGAACGGGAGAATGGCTAATGGCAGATCTTGCTCTCAGAATTTGATATGTATGTCAGTCAGA